>NC_042620.1:114489812-114763996 GCF_901001135.1 Rhinatrema bivittatum | reverse complement strand
TTTCACAGAATGGGAAAACCTAACCTCTGACCGTTGGGTTCTGGACATTATACAAATGGATATCAACTTAATTTTCTGTGGAAACCCCCACTCCCACATCTATCAGCAGGGGTCCCAAACTCCATCAACCCAGTTAGCGACAGAAATAGCGTCATTATTCCACCAACAGGCCATACAAACCATTCCCATGTGGGCCCGCAACAAGGGGTTCTATTCCCCATATTTCCTAATTCCCAAGAAATCAGGTGGCCTACGTCCAATACTGGACCTTCGGGAATGAACAAGTATGCAGTAAAGAAAAAATTCAAAATGGTATCCTTGAAATCAATACTCCACTCCTCCAACCCAACGACTGGATGTGTTCCATAGACTTGAAGGATGCTTACACACATCCCTATACACCCGTCCTCATGGCGTTACCTATCGTTCCAATTCCAGAACAATCATTACCAATATACGGTTCTTCCCTTTGGCCTATCATCGGCCCCCAGGGTTTTCACAAAATGCATGGCGGTGGTGATGGCATTCCTCGGCAGCAGGAATAGGTATTTCCATACCGCGACGATTGGCTCCTAGTGGCATCAAATCCCACTACTATTAACGCACCTATATCAATTGATCAAGACTCTGGATCAATTGGGCTTAGTCATCAACTTCCAGAAGTCTATCTTAACCCCAACACAAATCCTACAGTTCATAGGAGCGCGACTGTATACCACTCACAACAGAGCCTTCCTGCCGGAGGACAGGTGACTGGAGAAATTCGCCTGTTCCCTCAGAATGACACAATGTCCTTCAGCTCATCAGATCCTTACTGTACTAGGGCACATGGCAGCGGCCATTTACACAGTTCCCAATACCAGATTGCATATGAGATGACTTCAGTGGAGTTTACAACATCAATGGAATCAACACTCCCAACCACTTCGGTTCCGAGTAACACTTACAGTGGAAATGTCCAAGGACATTACCTGGTGGCTCAACAAGACTACACTCACCAAGGGCACCTCATCAACACTCTGCCGCACAACACAGTGCTTACAACGGATGCCTCACGCAAGGGCTGGGGAGCGCACCTAGACCACCTACAGACACAGGGTCTATGGTCCAAGCAAGAACAAAATCTACAGATAAATCTCCTAGAACTCAGAGCTATACATAATGCAATACAAGGTTTTCTGTCCCACCTGCAGGGTCGAAGTGTAATGATCTACACGGACAATCAAGTAGCAGTGTATTACATCAACAAACAAGGAGGGGTCAGGTTCATGGTCCCTTTGCAGAGAGACCCTTCTCATCTACGAGCATGCACACCGACACTCCATACAGGTACAAGCGACCTATCTTCCCGGGGTCATCAACACCTGGGCAGACAGACTCAGCAGAATTTTCTATCCTCACGAATGTCCCTCAACCAGATAGCAAAACATTTTGCTCAATGGGGAGTACCAACGATGGATCTTTTTGCCACGGAAGAGAACGCAAAGGTACCTCGATTCTGTTCAGTCTGGCCAATTCCTCAGCGGACAGCGCAAGATGCATTCTTCCTCCCTTGGACGGAAAGGCTGCTTTACGCATTTCCTCAGATACCTCTCATAACAAGTACAATTCAAAAATGTATGCAAGATGCATCAAACTAATATTGATAGCTCCAGCTTGGCCAAGGTAACCGTGAGCTTGGTTGATCCGATTCCGTTACCGGATCAACCAGATCTCCTAACGCAAGAGGAAGGGACTCTCCTGCATCCGATTCACTCCTCCCTTCACTTGACAGCATTGAGGTTGAACGGCTCCTCCTAGCTGAACAGGGCATCTCCATAGAAGCACAACAGATAATAATGGAATCCAGAAAACTATCCACCAGACAAAATTATCAATTCAAGTGGAATCTGTATTCAACATGGTGTGCTTGAACAAGGGCCTTCATCCCATAGATTGTTCACCAGAGATTCTCCTAATTACCTTCACACCTATACAAAGCTGGCCTAGCAACTTCATCGGTTCGAGTTCATCTCAGCACCATTTCAGCCTACCACAGGCCACATCGAGGCCAGCCTATTTCACGTCATCCTCTGGTATCTCGTTTCATCAAGGGTCTTACAAAGCTTCGACCTCCCATATCCAAACCTCCAGTTCCATTGAACCTAAACATAATATTGGAGTAACTTGTTATTACCATTCGAACCGTTGGACTCAGCCCACATTAAATACCTGATATGGAAAGTGGTGGTCCTGGTAGCAGTGACCTTGGCACGTAGAGTTAGTGAGTTACAAGCCTTGGTACATTATAGTCCCTAGCTACAATTTTACCATCATAAAGCTGTCCTACGACCTCATCCATCGTTCCTGCCAAAGGTGGTTTCCCAATTCCACCTAAACCAATCCATAGAACTTCCAACGTTCTTTCCTAAACCACATCACAAACAGGGAACGTGCACTACACACATAGACTGTAAACGTGCCTTAGCATATTATAAAGAGATGATACACTCACAAACGAGCTTCACAGTTATTTGTCTCTCTTAATCCTAATGCTCCAGGAAACCCGGTAGCTAAACGAACAATTTCCAGCTGGATAGCACAATGTATTCAGTTTTGCTACAACAAATGGAACAAATCTCTTGCATGGCAACCACGTGCTCATCAAGTAAGAGCAATGGCAACCTCCATAGCTCATCTGAGAAACATCAGCCCATTGACGTTTGCAAAGTGGCTACCTGGTCAAATCTCTTCATACCTTGACATCTCATTACTGCCTGGACCAGCAATCATCAGACGATGCCAGGATGGGTAAAACAATACTTCAATCTGGAATATCTTAATACCTAGTCGACTTTCCTCCACAATCTGATCACGCAAAAAAAAAAAAAAAGTTAACATTGCGTGATAGGGAGCTATGGACTCCCATGACAGCATGGCTAATTCAGCCCTGCTATCAACGGGAAAAAGCAAGTTTGCTTACCGTAAACGGTGTTTCCATAGATAGTAGGATGAATTAGCCATGCTGATCCACCTACCTCCCTGGATAGTCGACATAATGCACTTTACATTCATCTACTGCTTAATCACAGACTGAGGAGAGATCTCTTTCCTGCACGGGAACTCACGTGCAGCCACACAGAACAAAGCTCTGTATTTCTCTTTGGAAGCTCCGTCTCCCGGGCCCTGATTGACAGTTCCCATGACAGTATGGCTAATTCATCCTGCTATCTACGGAAACACCGTTTACGGTAAGCAAACTTGCTTTTCCTGTTTCTTGGAGTATTTCTGGATTTCTTCCGTGGGGAATTCATTATGTTTCAGCTGTTCCAAGTAGACTGAGGGCTTTATCTAGGTGGGTAACTCCCTACTGGAATCAGCAGTGGGTTATTCGCTTGGGGTTGGGATATACCACCTAGCAACTTGTGCTTACCCCGGCAGTCCAGCAGTCTGCCTCCTTGTGTTCTCGCTCCGTCTGACCTCCAGTTGGGAGATTGGGGGAGGGGAGGAAATGCTAAGGCATTCGTGATATATCTTAGTGTATACCTACAGGGAAAGATATACCATATTTTTGCCAGGCTGTGGCCAATATTGCCTTTAGCTTTCTCTCTTCACTAAGTTGCCCAACGTGCCTCCATGTTCACCTGACCAATCCTGTACACAGGATGGATAGCCAGGCGGTCCGATTGACCCTTGGGGGTCATCTGAACACAGATTGCAGCCATGGACATCATGCAATGCCCCTAGGCACAGGACACAGACCTCATGGAGGTCTGTGATGGACATGGCCCAGGGGCACTGGGGGCAACGGCGAAAGCCAGATGATGCCATGTGAAAAAACATGCAGCATGCGGTCGATGCCTGGCAGTGACACCGTCTGTAATCAACCGCAACCTAGGAGAGGAAAAAACCCCTAAAAAACGCAGATGGACCCGATAGGACTCGGGAAATAGAAGAAGATTGTTTTCCATAGGAAAAAGTGTTAAACTACATAGCCGCGAGGCTTCAGCTTTGCAGAAAAAGAGAGACTGAAGATGGGACACCATATGGAAGCGTGGATAGTGGCATGCTGGGCATGCTCAGTGTGTCATTCAAAGTCTCTAGATACTTTGACAAAAGTTTTCTGCGCCTAGCTCCATTTGATGTCACCCATGTGTGAGGACTAACATCCTGCTGTCCTTGGAGAACACCTATTACAGGTAAGCAACTCTGCTTAACTAATAGATCCAAAATTTCATTTTTGAGTTTCTTCTGGTTGAGGTGATTTGCTACTCTTGTAGTAGGTCAGACGGACAAACTAATCTTCCAGCTTCAGTTCATCATAGCAGCTTACCATGTTCAAATAGATGGTAAACCTATTTCTACTCATCTGTTATCAAGGTTTATGAAGGGCTTATGGCAAGTTAAACCTCAGGTGCAGGAACCTTCAGAGTCACGGGTTATGAATGTTGTTCTTTATCAATTGATAAGCTGCCCTTTGAACCATTAGAATTGGCTTCTCTTAGATTTTACGATGATATCTTTGATGAGCGGCGGTATATAAAAACCTAAATAATAAATAAATAATAAATAAATAAACAGACATGAAAAGTAATATTTCTTATAGCAGCCAGAAGAGTCAGTGAATTTCAGGCATTAGTTTTTTCCCAAAGGATGATGCTCCACACCCAGATGAAGTTCCTTCCAAAAGTTGTATCAGCTTTCTATATTAAAAAGACCATTTTATTGCTTACCTTCCATCTGAGGCCACATGCATGTAAATGTGAGAAAGCCCTTCATATCCTAGATTGCAAAAGAGCTTTAGCCTACTACAAAAGAAGAACGTCTCCACATCTTCATATCTTATGATCCTAACTAAATGTAAGTTATCTAAATGAATAACAGACTACATCCAGATCTGCTACAAAACCACAGGTCTACAAATTAGACTGTCAAAGCACATTAGATTAGAGCTATGACTTCTTCCTTTGTTCATCTGTGAACGATACCTCTCTAAGACATCTGCAAAGCTGCAACTTCATTATCAATGCACACCTTTATATCCCAGTAAATTGGACAAGTAGTTTTGTATAGTGTTCACCTAGTAGTCTGTTTACCATGGTGGGGCTCCGGGTTGCTTATTCAGTAAATGTTCCGCTGCAGCCCTTAGCTTGAGACTCCCCACGTCATGCCTAATTCAGCCCTGCTTTTCGACAGATAAAGCAAGTTTGCTTACCATATACAGTGTTTTCTGTAGATAGCTGGATGAATTAGCCTTGGTGATTCCCATTCGCCTCCTGGAGAATCGACTACGTAGCTAAATTTAGCTGTATACTTGATTGAGGAGGCTCACAAGGCAATATATGTGCAGGAATTCCAGTATGAGCTTAGAGCTAAAAGCTTCTACTAACTAGGAGAGACGAGTCTGTTTGGTGCTGCTGGATGATGTCACCCACATATCATAGCTAATTCATCCTGCTATGACAGTTTGTGGTAAGCAAAACTTTATTTTTCAATCATATCCACTTTATCTCTTTTCCATAAGAGTCCTAATCTGTTTTGCCTTTCTCTATAAGGGAGCTTTTCCATTCCCTTTATCATTTTTGTCACCCTGCTGTGTATCTTTTCTATGGCCACTATTCAATTGCACTCAATACTCAAGGTGTGCTTGCACTGTGGATCTATTCAAAGGCATTATGACATTCTCAGTTTTGTTCTCTGTTCTTTATCAGATAATTGATTTCACCTTTTGATCACCCATCAGACCTCACCCACTCCATCCCCCTTCCCTTATCATTGTAATGCCTTTTATGATTCATTTATTGCAGCCACACTACAGTTATTTCTTGATAATCTTATCTTTTGCACATTTGAATTCTGACCTGATGAAGAGAATATTAGCTTTCAAAACCTAATCAAGAAATGAATTGTTAGTCTAATAAAAAGGTTATCACTGTATATATTTTTTGTTTTAATTTTTTTTAATTTATTTCTGTGCATTCAAGTGGACTAACACAGCAGTCAAACTACTTTTTCCCTATGTGCATTACTTTACACTTGTCCACATTAGATTTTCAGTTCTCCTAGTCTCACAGGGTCCTTCTGCAGTTCCTCACAATCTGCTGCTGAAGCGTGTTAGTGTGTGTAATGACATCTACAAAGTTCCTGTTAAAAGATAGACCATTTGTCTCCAAAATACCAAGGAAGAGATTGGTAAATATGGATAGAGTGTGGACCCATTTCCAGATACTATGGGTTTGCCCAGTGAAGAAACAAGGAACTTTGAATCTTGGGCTGAACATATAAACGATAAGGATAATGGGATATCGAATGTCTAAAATACTCTTTTGATGCAAGAAAACCATACGTTTCATTCAGATAACGAAGATTGTGGTTAATGCTTTGAAGTGAGTCAGTAGAGTCTGTCAAGGTAAAACTGTGTGTCACCCAGTTGGCGTTCAATTTCTTTAATATAGTCTCTATTGTTAAGGACTACAATGCAGGCTTATTTTATTTTTTTTAATTATTTATTTATAATTATTCAAATAATACAAACTTGTTAAATGTTTGCACTCAGAAATACATGGATTGATAATTAGTAAAACTCATTTCCAGCAAAATACCATTTTAACAACTTAAATCTTATACCAACTCCATTAATATCAAACATAATTGAGAGCGTATTACATAGTGACAACCAAAGGGAAGTCTTTAACTTTAATATTTTCTTAAGTAAATGCTTTAATATAGAACCTGCACTAAATTACTTTTTCATTTTATTAACACAGGGGATGAGGTTGGTCAATCTTTCTACAAGAAAATTTAACTGATCGGAGTGTAAAAGAAAATACGCACAAATCCTTCTTGTTTCTTAGTTAAACATTTACATGGAAAACGGCGTGTGAATGAGAAACCCATAGAAATTACCTCCTGGCGGAAGGCTAAAAAAGCCTTCCATCTTACCTGTGTGGATACTGCTAAGTCTGGAAATATTTTAATAGCTTTTTCCAAATACATTATGGGGTATCTATTGAAAATACCTTTTCATTATTTGATTAATATCATTAATAGAGGAAAAAGTAACCAACAGATTCCCCCATTCAATGACTTGTGCCGTTGAATCTTCTAAGAAATTTGTAAGATCTCCCTGGAACAACATTTCAGATCTGTTATTTATATTCCTGGGTTTGGGTAGGAAATAACAATTATTCACAACTAGAGAGTCTTCCAAAACAAATCCAAGCTTTTCTATAAGAAACTTTTTAATAGTAATCAGTGGAACGTCCCCAGCTATTCTGGGGAAGTTAAGAAATCTTAAATTAAGACGCTTAGCGTTGTTTTCGAGAGATTCTATTCTCCTGGTTAATATCTCTCTATCCTTTACCACTGCAGCATTAAATTCTTGCACTTTTTTCTCTCATTCTTCCAGATTTTTAATTCTATCCACACATTCTTTAATTTGTTTTTGTGTATAAAGAAAATCACGTTGACTCCCAGCACTTAGCGCATCCACTTTCCCTTCCAACCCTTTAATATTTGTCAACATACCGGCCATCATTTCCCACAAAATGTCTAAAGTTCCCACAGCAGGGCGGGTGAGAGATCCCAAAGTTGTAACACTGGTTGGATGGCCCTCCTCCCCACTAAGGGGGATTAAAGACTCCAGTCCTCCTACTTTCCTTTCTGGAGTCAAACCAGTAATAAAGGCAGCATCTTCCTCTTCCGGTCCTTTATCGCAGGTTTGAAAAGTTCCCGCTTCAGGATCAGTATTGATGTTCTCCAGGGAATCACCCCCTTGATTCTCCTCACTGGCACTCTGCGCTGGTGGTATTCTGATGTTAGGACTTAAAGAAGCCTCCTCTGCCAGGCCAAGCTGTTCTCCCTGACAGCTTGGCACATCAGTATCCTTGGTGTCTTTATTTCTTAATGCAGGAGAAATCATAAAGTGGCTAATCTCCTGTTGAATTAGGTGAAGGTAATGCGAGGGAGGGAAAAACTCTCACTTTCCCTTTACATTTGGGAGGCAAAATTAATATATTCAAATACAACACAACACAAGAGAAAAAGCCTCTCTGATTCTATCTCCACCATGTAAATGTTGACCTTAGGAGAGAAAACAATATTATTCTGAAAAATTACCTCAAGAAATGTAAGCTTTTAATTTTAGGAGAAACCAAAAAGTCCAGACGACCTCAGACCGAATCCCAGCTAAGCCCAGCAAAGCCCGACAAGCTGCGCGCCGGCGTCAGCTGCGCGCCGCAAGCAGCCCGATGTTATAGGCAGCTTCCGGGTCCCGCCTCCAGGTCCGCCCCTCGATGACACTGTGCTCAGCTGCTGGAGTTTACCAGTGGGGCAGGCTTCACAAACTCACCCCCGGACTCAAAACAGCTGCTGGCAAGAGACAGGGTAAACGTTCTCTCTCCTTTCGCTCTCCCCAGGTTTATTTTTAATATCTGAATTGCATATTAATGACCTAGTTTCCCCATTTTTAAGTCTGGAAAGATCATAATGTATCCTGTGTTTTTTCCCCTAACATATTAAAATCTTTAAGAGCAAGTTGATGAAAAGTTGGAATTGGCAGACATGTTGAGAACTATTTTGGTCTTGCTTGTTTCATTATTATACTGGGGGTGGTGTATACTATTATTATTTTTATTTATTTATTTATTTTTTACTGTTTTTTAAATCAGATGCATGAAACATGCCCATATTTTTTTCTTTTTCTCTCCTTTGTTTTTAAATTGTATATGTTGAATATTTTTTATGTATACCCTCGTTTTTCCATTTTTGTGGAAATAGTTTTTTGAGACCTATAAGCCCTTCCTATACCACTAATTTTGTATTTTGCTTTTATGTTCCCTGTGATGTTCTTTCACACCTATTTTTTCATGTTAATATAGGTCTACCATCTTCTGCGGCTTTAGTCTTGAGGTGGATTAGATCATGTATCACTAAGTCTTATAAGAAAGTCCATAAAACTTCCTCAGGCAACACATTGCTGGAGCAAGTCTGTACTTCGTATGCAGGGAAGGCTTATGCTTCCATGGCTAAAATATGTAGAGTAGCAATATGGGTTGGTTTTTTTTTTATAGCTTCACAAGTGGTCTGTAAATGATTATTACCAGATTAATATTTGGGAGACGAATTCTCCAATCTCTTATGAATGCCACACTGTGAGGTTCTGCTATATTGCTAGGAAGTGTAATAGAATGTTAATTTTACTTTCTATCAATTGCTATTCAGTTGAACTCCCTTAGCAGTCAAGACCAGCCCTCCCATGGTTGATTTTGGGTATACTGCTTGCCCATAGAGGAGTTATTGAGATATCAGTCCAGCTTGTCTCATTCCAAGCTACCAGTCACGTAAAGGAGTCTGCATTGTTGAGCCCATGGAGAGTAAGAGAGTAAGTGGGAGCAGACATGGGATGAGAGGAACATGCAAGAAAGAAACTAGATGGAAAAGGGAGAAAGAGGTTGGGGGAGGAAGAAGAAAAAAGTGGAAAAAGGAAAATATAATTGGATTTCCCTAACTTTTAAAAAATGTTGGTTGACAGCCAGGTTTTCTAGATATTTGTCCATTCCTGCTCACGAACGCTATATTACTGTACTATATTGCCTCAGATGTGGAAATAAATATGAACATTATTTTTTTATTCTGATTTGAATTTTCATTAAGTTTTTGGAAGCCCCTCCTTCATAGCTACTCCCTCCATTATGATGTAGATTCAGCATGGTACTGACTTCAGAACTGCAAACAGGCATCATACTGGTACATGAATAAAGTGAGAGCAATTGACGTATGGATTCAGGAAAGTCAAGGATGTACTAAAATGTGCATACTTCTTATTTTTAAATAGTAAGAATATAGAACAAAATCAAGAAATAATAGAATAAAAAAAAAATAACAAGCTTCTATTATGAGGCAACTATCTATCCCTGCAGCTTTAACTATTTGATCAGTGCCTTTTTTTTTTTTTTTTTGTCCACATGACCAACTCTTCTCTACTATTAATGCTCAAGAACATAATGGAGGTAATTTTCAAAGGTGTTACACATGTAAATGTAACATACTATTGTAGCAATTTTCAAAAGTCCAGTTGCATGTGTAAAGTTCAGTTTTAAGTGTGTAAATCCTTTTGAAAATTAGCCCCCCATGTGTTATGTCTGTGCAAGAATAGTGCTAGATGCTGGGTTCATTTGCAAAAACGTAGTGCAAAATTAACTTAATTTATCCACTGGGCCAAAATCTTCTTAAGTCATTGCTTTGCAATTATGGTGGCAAATAAATAGGATAATTTATTGTCTTCAAACAGATAACATAAATTACACTGCATGGCAAATAATTCTTCTGACTTATTTCCGCAAATGTAGGTGTTTACCACACTTACTAAAATAGTAAACACTGGCAGAAAAAGACCAAATTGGCCCATCCAGTCTGCCCAGTTGCAATTCTTCCATTTTCCGGCGATGAGCATGTATTTATTTTATTTATTTATTTGGCATCTCTTATAGTCCACTATCACCATATAGTGATCGACGTGGATTACAAATATAAATTCCATACTGAACTCAACACCAGCTCCCCCACCCCTATGCTGTCTCTCTGAATTTTCAAACCCTTTCCTATCACTGCCCTCCAATCCCAAGTGTGCTCAGAATGAGTGTAAGTATTGTCTTCTTCCATCTCTGCTGGGAAGACCATTTTAGACCTTGTCCTCTTCCTCTATGATTCTTACAAACCAAGACTAAATAGAACACCCAGGTCCTTTTTTGTGCCCTATTACCAAGTTTTCTTCTACTGTACACCTACTACAACTAGCAGCCATTGTCTAAGTCATCTTTCCTCCCTATGCTCAATGAACTTTGGGTTTTAATCTTGTTCATTCCATGCAGGTTACCCTGGTGCCTTCTTGGAAGCCCATTACAGCCATATCAATGCTGTTGACTGAAAAATTAATTGGGTTAAAACTTGACTTCAATACCTAAATATCTTTTGTTGACATGGGATTAACAAGAAAGTTTACTTGTTAGACTGCTTTTTGGAAGTTTAGATGTTCAGCCTTTTATAATACAAAATCTAGTGCTTTTGCTTGCGATTTATATTTTAAAATATTTGCATAGTTACGAACAAATATAAGAAAAATAAAATCATGCATATAGATGTGGCTCAGCAGTAAATCTGAACAAATATTTTTTATTCTAGATACATTTTGTATGCTGACCTACCTGAAGCTTCACTCTCACGACTTAAAATATTAGTAGAATACAATTAAATGTAAACAATAAGTCCATAGTATGCACATGGATGTAGGATTCTATACTGTTTTAACTAAAAGAGTGCAACGGAATGTGTACATACGCTAATCCTGATTTTTACACTGGTATATATACAGTTAGGTAGGCTTTGCAGCAGTTGAATTGCTTTATTATGGTTGTCTTCCTCTCTGTTTTATGCATGCGTATTGTTCTTTTCTTAGATATTCGGATTAAAGAAGAAGAGCCGGACCCAGAAGAGTGGCAGCTTGGTGACTCTACTTTGAATACAAATGACCTAACGCATTTGAGAGTGCAGGTGGTAGATGAGGAAGGGGACCAACCAAATCAAGAGGGGAAAAGGCTACGACGAGTAGCTTGCACCTGTCCCAACTGCAAGGAAGGTGGTGGGAGGTATGCATGGTTACTTACTCTTCCAGAAATGTATTTTTCTAGAATCTTACAGCAAAAGAGAGAAAAAGGCATTTGCAGATCAAAAATGCATTACTCATTATAGGACACTTTACAAGAATGCACAGAACATTGTATTATTGTGAAATATTTGTTAGCTCAATGATCTCCTAAATATTTTGAGTTTATATTTGTCTTCAGCTATTTGGTTCCATTCTTGGCGATGATTATCATTCCAAGAATGCAGTTTAGTTCTAGTTACATAATTCCTGCCAACATTATTAAAAGGTGTTTTCAAAGTTTATAATTTTTTAAAAATGTTTCTGCATATATTTTGTTTTAAATATATTTGTCAGAAACCTAAATGTAAATGTGATTTCCTTATTAGGAGAGTGTTTGGTGTGGGTGGGGGGGGGGGGGGGGGGTCTGTTTTAAATTCTTCATTGGTGATCTTGGGCCTGATTCTACATGATTTGTAAGCTGCATAAACAATCGAATATCTGGAGATAGGTGTCCCGTGCTTCAAAAGTATATGGGCTTATTTGAGAGAGATTTTCATGTCTGATGCCAAGATATTTACTCCTGCCACATAGTAGGAAGGTCCACCATAGATAGATGGACTAGGTGGCACTCCATGAAGTTAGCAAGTAGCACATTTAAAACTAATCTGAGAAAATTCTTTTTCACATAGCGCACTGTTAAACTTTAGAATTTGTTGCTAGGGGATGTGGTTAGTGCAGTTAGTGTAGCTGGACTTTAAAAAGGTTTGGATAAGTTCTTGGAGGAGAAGTCCATTAACTGCTATTAATCAAGTTGACTTAGGAATAGCCACTTCCAATTCTGGCATCAGTAGCATGGGATCTACTTAGTGTTTGGATACTTGCCAGATACTTGTAGCCTGGATTGGCCAATATTGGAAACAGGATGCTGGACTTGATGGACCCTTGGTCTGACTCAGTATGGCAATTTCTTATGTTCTTATGCCATATAGTCCAACAACTCCACCATTTGTGACCAAAAGAGATATTCAGAAAAAATCTGAGCAGTGTTCAGGCAGCAGTGTAATCTAATGCCTTCAAAACATACATTCAGTTGTATTTCCTAGTAATCATGAACTTTGGTCATTACTAGTTGGTGTACCATAATTGAGATAAACAGCTTCAAACCAGAATTACTTCTCTCTCCTCCTCCAGTGACCCTTTCCACTCAGTCTTCTGCCGGACTGAAATGGGCCAAAGCATCTTATATGGAGTGCTACTTCTCGGTTCCTAGGGAGAAATAAATGCATGGCTCTGGCAATCTTGGAAGCTTGGCAGTTTGCAGTCTTGAGTCCTGGTCAGATCACTGGTGATCCCAGTAATGAAGAAAGGGCATCTCATGTATGGACTATTGTAATCTGCAAAGGAAGTTTTGTAAACTATGGTATAACATCCTATTGACCTGGAATTGGATATGAATGAGCCAATAGCGGAAATTCCCAGAACTGATCCTGAGTCCCTGATCCTGTGGGGATCCCTGGGTTGTACTCTTGTTTAAGGCTTGAACTGTCAGGATTTCAACACACAGCTGTCCCCCATTGGACTGAGACAGGCTTTACTATGACAAATAAGAGCAAGAGCCCTCAGAGAGGGAGGTGTAGCAATGTTTTTGGGCTCAATCTTCAAACTTCCAGAGTGTATAAACCTCGGACTAGAAAGACCAATAAGGACCAGCTCTAAAAGTCAAACAGTGAAGCTTATTATGAAGAAAGGCGTGGCTTCTTCAGAAGTAGCAAGCGTTACAAAGCAAATGGTGCAAGCTCAAACCTACTCAGTGCTATACTGCTAGTGCACAGCTTTATAAGGAGTTACCTTCAGCCAATCAACAGGTTTCTGCGTTTACCTGCCCCTTATCCCTTGTCCAATTAGTAAATTTGTGCATGTGTACGTGCTCTGTTACTAGGATGCTTTTTCTGCCATTTACACTTGCTGTTAGTTTTCCAGGAAATCAGTCTTCTTAAGTTTCGTTTTCTCAGGTCTGACGTCTCTTGTACTAGCCATATTCATACAAGAGTTGGATCTTTTAGGAGGTGAAAGCAGAGCCTGATATTCTGGTATCTTCTGGAGTGCCTGTACAGACACATCTGAACTAGGAGTTGGTGCAGTTGCTCAGTGTAATGCATTATAAAGATCCTAATAATATTAAGGCTTTCTCTGCTAATAAAGCAGGAAAGTGTCCAAAAGAATAGAGAAACCATAGTGAGTCATCTCTGGTTTCTGGCATCGGAGGCACCGAGAAGTCTAATTCCTTGTATTCTGAGAATGTTTCAAAAATGTGGATGATGAACTGCTTCAGTCAACCTCCGAAAGGGTAGTGCATGAGCTGTCACACAGTAAAAGTAGCCATGGTCCATAGTACAGAGAATGTAAAGCCAGAGAGTGATTATCTTAAGGCATCCTTGTTTACCACTGAAACTAAGGGTCACTAGAACCTGCTGACCTGGCTATAAAGGAGATCCTTAAGAAGGATTGGACCTATGTGGATTGTGAGGCTGACATGTCCAAAGCCAAGATGAACAGGCTACTTAGAGATAAGATGAAATTGTGGGGCAGGGCCTATAGTGTGGATTCCTTTATTGTTGGAATACCTCCCAAGATCACTTTTCCTATAGAGGTGCTACCATTCTAAAAGTTACCTTCAAGAAAAGCCTGGAGGCAGTCCCAAAAAGGACCTACAAGACTGTTGGTCTCTTATTGCAGTTTGTTGTGTATCTGGCATATGTGTGTAGTACTGTACTCAACTGACACTAAAACATTCAGCAAGGTAGATCAGTCTGGTAACTCTGTGACAGAGCTGCCCACTGCCCTGCAGAGGGACCTGGATTCAATTCTTACCTGAGGTCTTCTGCTCCCTGGGTCTGCTGCCTATGATGAGGAAGCAGCGTTCACAGCCCCTGGGGAGGAGGGCGTCATGGTCATCAAGCAGTGGGGACACCCAGTGGCCATATTTTAGGACCTGGGATTGGAGGGTTTCAGAAAGAGCCCTGGTGAATGTCCACTGGCTGAGGACTGTTTCTGCAGTAATTGGGCTGAATTAAGATTGTAGTGGATATAAAATAACGGAAAATGAAGGATTATGGTGCCAGATCCCAACCCTAGCTCTGAGTGAGCCCGACAAAACATATAGGGGCCGGTGTAATAAGACCCGCGGTAAAACAGGCGCTCGTGATGTGCGTGGGTTTTGATCACCGCACGTGGCTGAGGCTGCTGCTTCCGCAGGATGTAAAAAAAAAAAAATTATGCAAATGACTTGTGAGCAGAAATCCATGCACGTACAGAAAAATGCGCATACCTAAGCGTGGTAAGGGCCTATGTAATCTGCTGCATCCGCGCTCAAAACCCGTGCCGATAATCCACGCATAAAGGCGAGCGAGCAGGTCTCTCTATTAAGTGAAAGTATGACCCTGGAAAGTATTTTTAATATTTCAAATAACTGTACTGCAAAAAGCATGGCAAATATTTTCATGGATGCTAATTCAAAACAGTCTTGCCGCTCTTCTGGCCATACGATATTACAGTCCTGAGTATATGATCTTATTTATATATTTATTTATTTTATTTATTTATTTGGGGTTTTTTATATACCGAAGTATAGCGTTTTGCCTTCACTCCGGTTTACAGGATAACAACGTAATACATACAAATATCTTATAACTATCTTTAACATTCAAAGAGTAGAACCTTATTTAACATATTAAATGGGAAAATTATATACAGGAGATAATCTATACGAAGATATAATATATGATATTCATTAGCTATTATGTGGAACAAATAGCATATTTTTATATTTGATAGTATTCAGCCCTGAGTTCATATTATTATTTTAATCCTGAGTATATTACCAGATATTTATTTCTGAGTCACCCATGCCTTTGGCTCTTCCTCCTCCCAGTTCGAGTGCCCCTGTTTTATTGTAACTTTTATCACTTTTCGCCTATTGTTTCTTGTAAACCGATATGATATGATTGGGATCATGAATGTCTGTATATAAAAAAAAAAAAAAATGTATGTCTGCCCAGGGAAGCACCTACCTCGGACGCCATGAAAAGTGCTTTGCTAAGCTGGCCACTTTGAAGCTGAGATAGATGCTCAGCCAGACACTTATCAGGCTGCTCGTGCTCTTCAATTCGTGGCAGAAAAATCTGCATGATCAGGCGCCCAGAAAGGCGCCTAGCGTACCTTGCCATTTGGGTGCTCAGCTAGGCCCTTATTTACTCGCATATCTGCACGATCGTGCGCCCAGAAAGGTGCCTAGCTAATCTTGCCACTCAAGTGCTGAGCTGGGCGCTTACTTGGTCGCACTTGAGCGGCAATGGTAGCTAGACGCCTTTCTGGGCGCCCGATTGTATAGATTCGTGACCAAGTAAGCACCAAGCTCAGCACCCGAGCGGCTACAGTAGCTAGGCACCCAGAATGCCAGGCACTTTACTTGGTCGCGAATATATGCCATCGGGCGCCCAAAAAGTGCCTTGCTGCTGTTGCCCCTCAGGTGCTAGGAGGCCTGCGATTTGATTTTATTTACTGTAGTAAGGAGCATTAGTTACTCACATATCTTTTGAAGATATCTGGGTAAGTAGCCAGTTATTCTTCTAACTTAGCCTGATATACCAAATATTCGGGAAGGTTAGCCGGATAACTTGATGCCCCCAAACCGCCCCTTTTTAACCAGCTAATTCATAGCTAAATAATTATCTGGCTATAATTAAGACTGATAAGTGGTTGAATATGCCACATTTGCCATTTAGACAGCTAATTTTTGAGTTATCCTTCTAAATGGCTTTTGAATATGGACCTCTATGTTGGGGGCTCAGAAGTGCAAGCCAGGTGTTGGAATTTTGTCCTTTTCAGGGCTCAGAATTTGAACTGAATTTTAGTGTACTGAGGGTCCATATGGCTGCTGTTTCTAATATCAAAGTTTTGATTGCTGGTTTTTCTTTGTCTTTTCCCCCTGACATGGTGAGATTTTTGAGGGCAGAATATTTGCAGAGGCCTGATGTGTTGACGCTACAATCTTTTTGGAGTTTGAGTACTCTGATTTATACACTTACGAGCCTCAGCTTAAACCCAAGGGTTTAACTTTTCCTTATTTTCTGATCATAGGGAGAATAACTTTCATATAAGCGCGTAGTTTTGCCATAGTAATTTATAACGCAGACGTATCACATATGAGTGTATTATAAATACGCGTATCTTTATCCTGCAACATACAGACATATATGTGCTTACATGCGAATACAAGCAATGTGTTGAGAGCAGGTAGTTCAGTGCATTGCATGTGCGGACATGTTCAACCATGCCTACCCAGAATAACCCTTCTCCATCTCCCCTCACAGTTCCCCCTTCAGGGGTCTGCCCTCTCCTTATATTAAGGAGACTATCATTGTAAATTATAAACTGTATTCTCTGGTTATGACTTTCTTGTTTTTTAACTATCTTTCCTACTGCCTATTTATTTTATCCCCTGCCCAGTTACTGTCTCCCTGTTGAAATGTATTTTCCAAACTTTCAGTTATTATGTGAACCGGTATGATGTACCCACTAATGCCGGTATATAAAAGTTTCTAAATAAATAAATAAATAAATAAATATACATGTGTATATTTTATGAAATAAAGTAGGACTTGCGTGTGTAAATCGGTATATTTTAAAACATGCTCACCATCATGCCCACCATCAATCCCAACGCTACTGCTTGTGGCTCTAATCAGAGGAGTATTAGTGTTAGCAACTCAGTATCTTATCTGAGATCAGCAAGTCCTATGCTCGTGTGTTCTAGTCCTCAAGCTTGACACCCCCCTCCCCCTGATTTTGCAGGTTAGTTACAAAAAATTGGTACGGTTTTTAAACTGAATTTGATCAATTTTCTTGCTTATCTACCCCCAAACAGCGTAAAATATTTTATATGTTTTTAAGGAGCGCGCACGCATCCATATGTGCACATGGACACGGCAATTTTATAATGTGTCTGCACACGCATGTTATAAAATACGGGTCCCACGTGCACATGTGCGCCAGATTTTCATGTCTGCGCACACTTGTGCGGGCAGGTGGCCTGCTTCGTGCGTTAGGGGGGGGATTTTAGAAAAATATGCGCGGCGACGCAAGTAGGGTTTCCTCAGGGAACTTCCCTATACCCCTACCTAGCCTTCCTACCTTTTCCCCTCTCCTTCCGACCCCTAACCCTTTCCTAGCTATAGTAATTTTTTTATTTTTTACCTTGCTGCTGTTTTGGAGCAGCAGTAGACTGGGCACGCCGGCTGCCGGCGCATGCTTCCCCGGGACAGCGGCTAATGGCGCTGTCCCAGCCCGCCCCTTTTACTTGGCCCGGCATTTCTGCGCATAATGGAGGTAAAATGCGCGTGCAGAGCCCGGCCGCGCGAGTAACCCCCGTTTTTTTTACGGAAGCAGGCCCTTTAAAATCGGGCCTTACAATGGTAACGTTTTAAACCAGCGCACAGGTGTACATATGCGCACGTTACTCAGCCATTTTATAACATAACATCGTATATTCACGCATCTTATAAAATAGATTGACCGCGCACACAAGTGCACAGTTTTAAGCAGATGCGTGCAAATACCACATCTACTGCATACATGGGAGGATTTAGAAGACACGCATGCCGACGCCATTAGCAGCTTTCCCAGTTTGCCCAGAAAAGGGATAGGACTTCCAAACCCCAGTAAATGTTAGCCTCCTTTCTCCCCTGTTACACCCGATCATTAAAACCATGCTAATGTGCCTAGAATTTTTTATTTTACAATTTACGCATCATCCCTAGCGCGCCTGTGCACATAAGTATTTACATGCTAATTTCAATTTAAAATCCAGGAGCGCCCAGACTCCGCCCCTTTTTTGAACGTTTCATTTTTGTGCGCAGTGGCAAATATGCGCATATCTGGGAGGCTTTTAAAATCCGCTCTGCATGCACCAACCGAACGTACGTGCATATCTCCCAGTTTTGGTGCATGCCGGACTTTTAAAATTCACCTTTTTGTTCATAAAATTAAGTAAACAACATAACTTGTATAAAAATTGGCATTTGATTCTATCAGATTCTGGAAGCCTAGCCAAGCCAATGCCAATTTCTCCCCAGCCTTTTTTTGTCAAGCCTTTATGGTCTTCCGTCACATTTTCCAACCTAGTTGATCAGAACTTGCCCTAACCCTGCTGCATACCATTTAAGCTTGAGGCACCATCAGCCTTTGTTGCCATGAAAGGAGATTTCCATGATCCTCTTCCTCTTCCTCCTCCTGTACCCAGCCTCAGTAACACTCCTTAGTAGGGAGCCACCAGACAGCGGCTTTCTTCTGAAACTTTTAAATGTACTACCCAAAGCCCACCCTTAAGTGTTGCTTTTGTACAGTAACTAAGAATTCCTCTTCCGGGGCTATGAATTGTACCTCTGGAGCACCCTCAACCCTTGCCAATCTGCCAGAGCCAAAGCTGGGGCAGATATTCTAACCTAATTCCTCCTATAAGGTAACACAGAGCATTGTCAGTGCCATCAGTCCTTCTCCCACAACCAGCTACATAAGATCCATTTTATCTTTGCACATATATATTACAAGTGTCAAAAATAAATTGAGAATACCAATGATTCGGGAGCAATCCAATGATGATTCTTTAAACTGAAGAGTCTGAAAAGGGATGTACCATGTGAATCTGACATACGTTGACAAGATTGTGGAATTGGGCTGAAAAATCATTCAAGACTAGCTACAGGAAAGAAAAACTGAATGTAGATTGTGCAAAATAATTCATGAGTTAATAGATGCTCTCTGGAATGGAAGAATATTCTATAGCACTACTTGATGTACCTGGCAAAAGAGACTTCAGGAATTTCATTTATTAAGAAAATGGCTAAAATCAATAAAGCCATGATGGGATTATTAGGTGTTTAAGATATAAATGCAGCCCAGAAAAAGAGGGTTTTTAGGCTGAATTTAAATAAGGCCAGAGAGGAGAGATGACCCACCAATTTAAGACGTCTATTCCAAGCATACAGTGCAGCAAGCTGGAGCGCACAGAATTGGGAGTGAAGGTGAAGGATAATCATGAGCAGAGTTCACAAAGGGGGGAGGGGAGTGTAGGAAGAGAGAAGAGGAGAGGTAGCGAGGAGCTGCAGAGTGAAGGCTCTTGAAGCTTGAATTGTATGCGGGAACAGATAGGGAATAGGGGTTATATGGGTCGAATGCAGTGGGGAGAGATGGTTTCCCCTGACTAGCACCTAGCCAAATACATCTATAATAATTTGTAATTAAAAAAATGTTAGGGGTTTTTTTTGTTGTTGTTTTTTAGTTTATCTTGCTCTTTCTGCTTCCATTTGTTTGGGGGTGGAGGAGGGGAGGCAACCTGGTGACTGGGATTTTTCCATGCCTGGTTGCTGTTTAGGATTAATTAATCCAGTCAGAAATCTTATACTTAGAAATGCTAAAATCAATCAAAAAGATTACAGAATAACTAAAACTAGAACAGTTTTCAACAAAAACAACTTTGTGTACAGATGATAAATAAATGATTAGGGAAGATGATTCATATTTTTAAGAGATCGATAGATCCCTTTCTAAATAAGTTCATGAAGGGGAATTAATAAACAGGTGTAAATTATTATAAAGAGCATTCATTAGTTTAAAGATTTTTTTTTTTACTTATTGTAGTTGCATTTGAAAGCTAAAGTAACGAGTATACAATAGTTAACGTCACTAGAAATTCAGTGCCATCAAGTCAAGTTAATTTCATAGCTAGATATTTTGTGCCTGTTTTAGTTTTTGTTTCTGTTTTTTTCTCTTCACAGGCTACTTATTTACAGAGAAAATGAAAAAAAATGTTCTACAGAGCACAAACTTTTTAAAAGGTTTTGCCAAATGACCTTTTCTGTCATATTTTAGAGGCACCAACTTGGGGAAAAAGAAGCAGCACGTGTGTCACATCCCAGGATGCGGTAAAGTGTACGGGAAGACTTCACATCTGAGAGCCCATCTTCGCTGGCATTCAGGAGAACGCCCCTTTGTGTGCAACTGGATGTTCTGCGGGAAAAGGTTTACGCGCAGTGACGAGTTACAGCGGCACAGAAGGACACACACAGGTTACCACTCTTTCTCCTCTGTGATCTAAGTTTCGGAAAGACACATCCAACCTAGAATCTTCCTGCACAATCTTTTTAGGTGGAATTGCTATTTTTAGCGAATAGGTTCAAGAAATTAGACTGTTTTTGTTTTTTTTTTTTACATTTAACAAATCGCCATTTATTGTTAGCACTGTAGTAAACAAAAGGTTTTAGTGGCTAACAAGTTTTATGAGTGGAGTACTCTTCTCCTGATGAGGATGCAGGAGTTTTATGAGATTAAAGCCCTGATTTACCAAGGCTTTTCTTCTATTTTGGGTCTATTGTGGGGGGGTGGGGGGGGACTTTAATAAATCAGGCCCTAAGTTACGAATTGTGAAGGCATAGTTATGATGCCAAACAGATATTTCATTGCCTTTTTCCCCCTCAAAAAATAAATGCAAATACATTAGCCCCGTGCACGGGCTCTTTATTTCTGTTTTTCAGGTAGAGCAACCTTTCTTTTTGTCTCTTGAAATTGTTTGTGGCATTTTTCCTAATCTACATTATCACTGGGGTGGGAGGGCGTTTATAGTGTAAACCTTCCTCTTTGACAGTCACTTTTCTTGAGGGGCATAGTATGTATTAGTGAGCATTAAAATAGGAGTGAAGAGGTCTGGATCATATTTGTCTGATTCTCTGGGTAAGCTACTGTATCTTGCTTTCCCCCAATTTACTGAACAGTAATTGGGTGCCATTTCTAATGGGGTGTGCTTTTCTTGCCATTTGGAGCTTTTGTGTAGTAAGAGCACCAAATGTATGCTGACTGCTAGCTCATCTGTCTGGGAGAAAGATGTATGTATACTTGGGCAGTACTAATTTGTTAGGCAGATTTAGATTTGGATAAAATGTGCATGGACCTTCATTTTCAGTTTTTATTTTCTTTTTCCTGGGAATTTATCAGGGTTTATTACAACAAACATGGCTGAAATAAGTGTAAAAATGATCCCATTTGCCAGGTAAATATATTTTTGTTATTGTAATAAACACTGATAAATTCCTAGGATAAATGAATTAAAAACTGAAAATGAAGATTCATAAAAACGTGCTATATAAATCCAAATTATTGATTATTTTCCACCCTTGCACTGTTATTTTCCCCTTCACTATTACTGATCTTTTTTGCTCTTCAGGGGATACTGCATATACTTTTTCTAAGAATCAGATACTTTGCTTGTTTTGTTAAATCTGAAAAACAGATCTCAGTTTGTGACTGTTCAGGTCCAGGATTGTGCACTCCTGATCAGTATCACTTTAAATGTGTGTGTCAGATTTAGAATCAGTTTGGTAGTTATAAATTTACTTAAAATGTTTTGCCCTTAAAAAGTGCTGCATTTCTTTTTTCTTTACAGTCAAAGATTAAAGAAACAAATGAAATAGAAAAAAATAATTTTAAATGTAATTTTGAGAGACATAATTGGATATAATTAATGTGTTTCATGATCCGGAGCTGAATTTTGCAAGCCCTTTGAATGCCATACGTTTATACTCCGTAAAACTGACGGCAACTTTTTAAAGGATTTCCGTATGTAAATTGCTATTTATCAGAGGAGAAAAAGCCTCCTCTGCAAATGCCAGCATGGCCCCCTTTCCCTCTCCATAAAGGAAAGTGGAGAAAAGGCGTGGTGGGGGGATTAGAGTGGGCCCTGAAGAAATGTGTGGGGATTTCATTTTGAAATCCCTGAGCGGTCTTTGCTCTGAGTTCTTTGCACCTAAAAGTACAAGGGGCAAAGAATCTTTTCTGAACTGCCTGCCGAAGTACCCAAACACTAGGCAGAAGAAAACTGCTCACACAGTGGTTGGATGAATCCAGCTTTTAATGTATTCTGAAGTACTTATCCATTTGTCTGGGTGGACCTGATATAATTGTATTTGGTGACAGTGGCCACCAAGGTTATATAATTCATTCTTTTATTGAACTCATTCCATTTGAGTATCTGTTCAAATATGTTGCCTTAAGATATTTGATAGAGTTTAATTACAGTTTAATAACTAGCCACACTTATCAATCTGTTCTCTTACCCATTCTCTTTGTCCCCTCCTTTTCTGATTTAGTCCTACATACTCTTCACATTACTTTGTTAAAGGAATTTAAAACATTTCCTGTGGTTAAGATTTTGTAGCACCTTATGCATTTTATATATGGGTACAGAGTTGGAAAATCTCACCCATGAGCACAGAGAAAGATGAGATGAAAAGTTGTTGCTCTGTGCATTTTTGAAACAATAATTTGACAGATGGGTAACTATGTTATCTCTTCAAACAGGTGAAAAGAAATTTGTTTGTCCAGAATGCTCTAAACGTTTTATGCGAAGCGATCACCTTGCCAAACATATTAAAACCCATCAGAATAAAAAAGGTATTCATTCCAGCAGTGCTGTGCTGGCCTCAATAGAAGCAAAGCCTGACGATACGTTGATTACAGCAGCGGGAACGACGCTTATCCTTGCAAATATTCAACAAGGTTCCGTTTCAGGGATGGGAACTGTTAATGCTTCTGGCGTCAACAATCAAGATCTCCTTTCCAACTCTGAAATACCTTTACAGCTTGTCACGGTTTCTGGAAATGAGACATTGGAGTAAATATTATACAGAATACCTATTAATTGTGGTTATTTTTATACATTAGTGAGAAGAATATTGTTCCTAAGTTCTTAGATATCTTTTTATTGATGTGCAAAAATTTTTTGGATTGACAGTAACTTGGTTATACATGACACTGAAATGCCTTACTTTGTATGATATTCCATAGTATAATAAAATGGTAAAATTGCATGCTTTTTGTAGGTACTTTTGGAATCTAGAAGAGATGAAATTTTACCAAGTTATGTAAAGAGACAAATGAACTTAAGAGATGGGAATGGTAGTCTAACCAAATGCATCAATCCTCTGTGGTTTAGTGTAAAAATGAGAACATGTTGGTATTTATCTATTGTAAGATAAAGAAGTTGAAGGGTGAAAAAAAAATCATGTTATGATACCTGAAATTTTGTAATTTTCTTGAGGACTGGAATTTTTATTATGCATAACTGACAAATCAAGTTTCCAAGCAAATGTTACATAGTGTAGACTTTACTTAGCTCACCAATTTGTCAATTTTGAAGCTAATTATTTTAATTAGGTTAAATTATATACAATATTTTAAGTGTTAATCTTGTAAGATTTTGAGAACTATGTTTTAACATGGAACTCTAGGGATAGTCACCTTGTAGATCCTGATGAAAAGCCATGTTTAAGATTTAATTTGCCAAAATATATTGTTTAATTTTTGTTCAATCCGTAAGTTGGGCAATATAACCAATGTGATACCATTTTCTAGGTTGAGGCATTTGGGTCGTAAGGCAAATATTGTAGTTATATATCCTCTTCCTAGAACATTGGAGGACCAAAAATAAGATGTGTGTCTCATTCATGATCTTATCCAATCTTGTTTCCAAATCCATCTGTCTTTATGGCCTTAACAGCTGTCACATAAAATATCAGTAAAGTATACCACATGCAAATATAAAAAGAAATAATGTCCATTTAATCCATACTCCAACCATGCAGATAGTATTCATAGAAACTTGGGACTTCAGAAGGGTTTCATTTTTTTTCTTTTTGGTTAGATAATCATTCTGCATTTAAATATCAACCCTTTTTGCTTTTTTGCTTCCCTTAAAAATTGTATGTATCGAATACATTTAACTGATAAATATGTATATGTTTTTTATTATGTTGCTGTAATTTCTTTTTATTTTTTAAACTTTATATTTTCAACTATAGAAAAGTGTAAAAAAAAAAAGTTACATTGCAGATATGTAAGTGCTATGCCATTTTCATGAAATGTAGTAAAAACAACTGCAGAACCACCATCAGTTCAGCTACTAGCAAACATTGTTTGGAATTCTGTTCATTTGTTAAATCTCAAGACCACCTCAGATTTAAAGGCTACCTTATTGTACGTTTCAAGTGTATTATAACAGTGTGGTAGTTAATAAAACACTATTTTTTCTTTTGACTTTGCTGTACTCCTATACACAGGTTAATATGGAGTATCTATGAGGGAAGCAAAGATGTGGAAAATGTGGGGTGTATTTGGGTTAGAAGAAATTATACATTGATAAACCAGTTCTTGATCGTTCATTAAAACATAACTACAAAGTAAGCAATTTGGCAGTGTTCCGTTACTTTACTCTGATGAACTCTTCAAAAGTACAGATAATTGAAAAGCAAGTAATTAGGAGCTCTGACGGAATGTGAGGAGGCGGTTCCGGGTGCATATGTAAGTCAAGTGAGGAAAACTGCAAGTGTCCGTGTGATTTTCAAATGTACTGTGCAATTTTTTGCCCTCCTCTCTCCATTCCTCTGGCCAGGTGCTTTAAAGGGCAGTTAGGTTACTCTGGCTAACTTTCAAACTACCCAATAGTTTCTCTTAGAAAATTAACTATAAGATACTTGCAATAAAAGGACCCATGCACTTTGCAACTGCACATACAATTTGACAAGTACCCTCTTTATGCAGGCTTTACTTAAATTACTGGATTTCATAGTGAGCAAACATGTTTCTTTAGTGGCAGATGGTAAACTAGTACAGTGTGAGCTTCAAATTTGCTTACGTGTAGGGGTATTTAGATATCATAGAATGTTTAAAGAACGTTTCACGTGTTAGTCAAAAGGCCTTGCAACTTGCTTTTGGGTATTGCACATATCTCAAAATGTTGCAGTGTTTGAAAGCATAACAATTTTTTTCTTAACATGCATACTAAAATTAGGATTTGCTATGGATTTTTATAGCCTCATAGTAAATCTGGTCCTTATACTGTTGATAAAACTAAAGATGAATCACACAATTTTTTTGCAGATCTCTATAAATTTGGGCCTAGGGTGATAAGTAACAAAAATTGAGAGAGAATTATTTTCAGGTGAAGTCGTTTGATAGAGCCAAGGTCAGAGGGGCAATAGAATAATAGTGTTGTATAACAGATATTTATGCAGGATCAAAGTCCTGGATTGAGCACTGAATTAAAAAAGAGAAAAAGATGTCTCAGTGCTGGAAAGGGATGCTGCATGTTCTGGGGTCATAAGTATGTTGTCTGTGGTGTCTTTAATTTTCAGATTCAGAAGTCCTGTGCCTGTTTAATGAAGTAGATTTTGGATTACTTACAGAACCTATTTCAGTGATCTTTTAATTTTGAAAAACAGGGATCCAAAGAGAAGCAGTTAATTCTTTGTAAGGATGGAATCACTCTTAAATATGTGTTCCTAAGGTTATTCAAAGAGTTGTGTGAATGTCTAAGCACATGTATCTCTGGTCTTCGGCACTCTTGTGTTTTTGGGGCAATCAAAATGAACAGCTGTTCTTTCAGAAGGGGCTTCTGGGCTGAAGGACACTAGATGAGAAATTTTGTACAGTCTTTAGGCTTTCTTCATTTTCCTAACGAGTGATTTTCTCAACCTGTCTATGGGTTTTGATAAGATGCTTGCATCAACTAGTGGAAAAACCAGAAATGATCAAACAGAGAGAACTTCCAAGTCTTCTGCTGTTACTATTCATGATGTTCAGATTAAGAGCAGATTTTTCCTGTAATGTAATTTCGCTGATGAACAAGACTGGGGCTATAGTGGCTGTCATATGCGGAATATGGCTAAAACTATGGTCAACTGCTCTGTTACTCAGGGATTTCCAACTGGCAATTCTGCAAGTTAGTTGGTGGGGAGAACTAAGAAATTTAAAGACAGCAGGGCAGTCCAGGACTTCATAAATGTCATCCAGAATTTTTCTGGCCCCTCAGTAGGCAAAGACCAGGTATACATTGTATAACAGAACCCCCTTAAAAGACCAGGACCAGGCATTTAGCCTGGTCTACCTTAAGGCACAGCCCAAAAGGGAATTCTGGTCCCAGGGCATTTTTTTAAGCAGGGGAATAAAAGAGAAAGCCCAAGAAGGAACAGACAGGCCCTGGGGACAAGGAGTAGGCAACTCCTACTACAAGACTGACTTGTTGCTGTAACTTGAGTTAGAACTGCTGACATAAGCAGACTTTTCTGTTATTGTTTTTCTGCATTGTAAATAAAGCTGATTCTATGGAGAAAAGGCCGGAGTCCAGGCTATTCTGTCCTCCGGCACCCTTATAAAGCCAAAGACTGCTTGTATGCTATCGCATATGGTGGCCGTAATGAGATGTCTGCTCTAAGCATCTGCACAGACCAGAGTTCTGCACTAAAAGATAATATAAAAAACATTTATTTTTCTTTTCCTTGAGGCCTTGCTACTACTGCAGCAGCCCTGAAAGTGCATATACCGAGCCAAAGGGCTTAGCTCTGCCCAGATCGTGAGGACATAGAGTGAGTCAGAGCCAGACAGGCTAGGATTTGTATTTTCTCCCTTGGGCATGGTCCTCTGGGAATTGAAAAGCCTTGGCTAAACCTACTAAACTAAGCATGGAAGTTTTACTGCAGGCCCTCAAAGAAGGCAGCAGCAGTTACAGGCTGTGATACAGAATCAGTGCACCCATCAGCGGGCGCTGCAAGAACAATTTAAACAGCAGTAGGTGTTGCTGAACCAGATAGCACAAGCTGTGCAAGCTGGTATAGTCCAGTGTATCCTTTTTACTGCTATGATACCTGAGATGGGCCTAGGAGAGGAACTAGAGAAGGTCAATCCCAGCGATAAGGAGGTCAAAGGGAACAATGCTGAAATGGCAAGACAGACCATGAGAGGAGTATTATGAATGATAAACAAGAAAGGAAAATCTGCACACTGAGGAGTCAAAGACCCAGAGAAAGAGGAGCCATAGGATTTAGAGCCACAGGCATTCCTTCATTGTGGAGAGAGGGGTCACTTTGCCAAGGAAAGTCCCTGGACTGAAGAAGCAGCTATGGGTGCTAACCTGATGACGCCCACAGTTGTAGCTTTGTAGATACTTCTCACCCTGGTCTTGATGCTTTTGTGGTCCCAGTTAAGCCAGATGGGGGTCTCTGTATGGGTTTTAATTGACCCACCCCTGGAGTTTACTTTTCTTATGTAGTCTTCCCTGGACTTTAGATAATTGGCTTCAATGTCTTCATCTCCCATTACACAGTAGTTCATTTCAGCTCAGATAATAACTTAAACTGTCATATTGCTTGTAAAAAATTGGTTTTCATATTCTACCTATTAATCTTTACTGCCTAATACTAATACTTTGTTTTATTTCAAATACCTATTAAAAATCTTTGCTAGACCCTAAATTTTACCTTACCTTATCTATATGATTTTAAGGAATTAGTAATAATTTAACAAAATATCTTTCATTTAATGGAACAATTACGGTTCTTCTGTCCCAAGGTCCATCATTTGGAGAATCAAAAGTTGTCCCTTTTGCCTTCAGCTGTTTGCAATTAAAATGGAGCTGATTCATCTAAGGGAGGAATTTTCCAGGTTTCAATTAACTTTGAACCATCCAGTATCTTTAACCCATCTCCCATAGAAGTTTCAGAAACCCAGTAAAAAATGGTTTACAGTAGGCTCTGGTAGAACAAGACAAGTGACAGGCACCCACCTTCCCCAACTTTACAGCATCCTATGCATCAACCCCCCCCACTCCCAAAGAGATGTCAGAAATCCAAGATTAAAAAACCCAGGAACAATTGGATAACAGTGGGCTCTGGCAGAATAAAGCCTATGATGAAGAGACACCCACTCTCCCCACTATTACCCCTAAAAAATGCTTTTTCTGCTTTGGAGTGATTTCTAAAAGTGAAGTTTTCTAATGCACCCAGAAACCCTTCAGCAGAATCAAATGTCATAAAAGAAAGCTGATTCTACTGGGAGACTCAAATCATCAGAGGAACCAGTTTTTTTTTATTCTTTATTTTGAAATTTTTCCCAAGAAAAATCTTGTGCAGAAAATTCGATGTCTTTACAAAAAGATTAACAAGGCAAATGGAATACATCATAATCCAAAACATATACATATTCCAAACATCTAAATTATGAAAAAATTTGGGAGGTGGAAATAAGAGCGTCAATATAATAATGAGAAAACCAAAGAAATGTGCATGTCAAGTAGTGCTACAACAAATTCCTTATACTGAACCTGTAATGGTTGCTTCTAGGGAGCTAGCAACTAAAAATGCTCTAATGTGCTCAGGCTCCTGAAATACATAATTGACATTAAAATATCTCACACAACACTTGCAGGAATATTTTAACATAAATCTAGATCCAAGTTTAAGTACATCAGAACGCATCAATAGAAAATCTTTTCGAAGTGTTTGAGTAACTTTAATTACATCAGGAAAAATCCATATTGAATAACCATAAAAAAGGATGTGTATTTCTAAAGAAAAGTCTCATAATGTGATTGCATTTCGATATGAAAGCGAATGAAACAAGTAATGGTTTTCTTAGGTTAATCCCTGTTTCAAGAGACATCTCCAATAAGTTTGTTATATCCATCATTGATATTTGTCTTCCCGGAGAATCCTGCTCTTCTACCTGATTTTGCTGTTGTAGGTAATATGCTTTCTCACAGGACAAGCAGGATGGTAGTCCTCACATATGGGTGACATCACAGGATGGAGCCCAATCACTGAACACTTTTGTCAAAGTTTCCAGAACTTTGACTGGCCCCTACTGGGCATGCCCAGCATGGCACCAATCCTGCAGCCAGCAGGGGTCCCCCATCAGTCTTCTTTTTTCCGCGCAGCAGTAGCCTCACAGTAAAGGAGCTCTGCAGAGTTTCCTGACAGGAATTTTCCTTATGGAATTACTAAAAGTTAATTTGCCCCACAGGGGTCCCTCCTTTAACTTTTTTCAGACTGCGGTACTCTGGTAAGTTTTTCCCCGTTTTCCATCGATTACCATTGAGTTTGGCCCCTGCGGCCTACTGGCTGTTGACCGTACCATGGCTCAATTTTTGCCATGGCGTTGGGGTTCCATCGGTGCCTGGACTGTAATCACACCATGTCCATCACAGACCCCCATAAAGTCTGTTATGAGTCTAGGACGCGAGCACAATGTCTTGACCTGCACCAAATGTGCCCTAATGACACCAAAAGGTCGCAAAGCCAGAATGGAGAAGATGGAACTTCTCTTCCGTACTCAAACCCCGACTCTGTCCATTGCATTGCCGTCGTCAGAACCGGCACCGTCAACTTCGCGCCAGCATCGACCACCAGCCGTCCGGCATCGACGACATCTCGGCCATCGGCACTCTACTCCCCCTTAGGACCGAGGGGATCGTAGAGACAAACCGCTATCGACACCGTAAGTCTCGGACCATCGAGGGAGCGAAATCATCGTCTGAGCTGCCGTTGAAGAAACCCCGTCCAGAAAAGGCACCGACCTTTTCAGCGACCGGGTCACTGAGGCAACCCTCACCTGACGGGATCAGGAGCCGCAACTCCGCCTTTAATGGTGGTCCCTCCGGCTATGCCTCTGCCTCCTTCTTCTGTTCTGGAGCCGGGGCTGCTTGCTCCAGGTCTCCGAGAAGAACTGGACCGGATGGTTCAGGAGGCCATCGACAAGGTGATGCAATGACTCCAGGTTCCTCCGACACTGGTACCGATTGCGGAACTGTCCACTGACCCGATTCCGGCAGCATTGGCACCGCTGCTCTCCAGGATGGAAGCGCTCATTGCCGCTTTTTCACCGATGGACCCCAGGTCTCCAATGGCTCCGATGCCCTCCCCGCTTACATTGTCATCGGGAGGAGAAACACCGTTCCGCATCCCTCCATCTGGAGTTCTGTCTCAGCCATCGATGCCGATACATCCCTCACCACCGATCCAACCATCGGTGCCGATACATCCGTCGGCACCACCGAGCCATCCATCAATACCCTCGATGCCTGCACCGGTGCCGCCGATAATTCCTTCGGAGCCTAGACCAGGACCTTCAGGAATCCCACCATCCTGCTCCCTCTAGCTCCTAGAGGGACAGGTGCTGATCCCTACGACACCTGGACTGATGATTCCTCCCCAGACACCGATGATTTACCTTCACCACCTTCGCCCAATGAAAGTAGGAAGTGTTCTCCTCCAGAGGACCTCTCCTTCATAAATTTTGTGAAGGAAATGTCTGAATTGGTTCCTTTCCAATTACAGACTGAACAGGATGACAGACATCAGATGATGGAGTTGCTCCAATTCTTGGATGCTCCCAAGGAAATAAACTCCATCCCTATCCACCAGGTTCTTCTGGATCTCCTCAAGAAGAAGAACTGGGAACATCCTGGCTCCATTGCTCCAGTGCATAGAAAAGCTGACACTACCTATTTGGTGCAGGCAGCTCCAGGCTTTCAGAAAATGATTACCAATCTGTAGTTGTTGAATCTGCACAAAAAAGAGCAAAGAGATCAAAGCCTCACATTTCTTTTCCCCCTGGCAAGGAACAGAAGTTTCTAGATGTCATTGGCTGCAGAGTATTCCAAGGCTCAATGCTCATCTCCTGGATTGCTGCTTATCAGCTCTATATGACCCAATATAATAGGGTCATTTTTAAGCAGATACAAAATTTGACAGATACCCTGCCTCAACAATACCAAGATCAGCTTCAAACCCTAGTAAACAAGGGTTTTGAGGCAGGCAAGCATGAGATCAGATCATCCTATGATATCTTTGATACTGCTACCAGAGTATCTGCAGCAGCTATTTCGGCAAGGAGATGGGCCTGGCTCAAGCCTTCCGACCTTCGCCTTGAGGTACAAGACAGGTTATCTGACCTACCCTGTATAGGAGATAACCTATTTGGGGAACAGATTCAACGGACAGTGGTGGAACTTAAGGACCATCATGAGACTCTGACAGCTCTCTCTGATACCTTCTGACTACTCTTCAAAACAGCCCTTCTGAAAGGACTCTAAGAAGTCCTTCTTCCGGCCAAAGAAGTCCTATCCGCCACCAACCAGATCCCGTGCCACGAGACCTTTTCAAAAAGCCCAGTCTTGTCAGACACTGAAACAAAAGCCGCAAGCAACTCCTCAACCAGGTCCTGCTTCAGGTTTTTGACTTCCACGTAGAGAGCAGCAGCCAGCCACTATTGCCTCACATACCAGTGGGAGGCCGTCTGTGCCTTTTCAGCAACATATGGCACTCAATCACCTCAGACCATTGGGTACTGGCGATAATTGCCCAGGGTTACCATCTGAACTTTCTCTCCATGCTACCGGACTCCCCACCTCTGCCGACTTGGAGAATATCTGATCACTCCATCCTTCTGGAACAGGAGGTTTCCCTCCTCCAGTCCAGGGCACTAGAACCCATACCCTACTCTCAGCACGGCCTAGGGTTCTATTCCCGGTACTTTCTAATCCCCAAAAACATCGGGAGGTGTTCGTCCTATTCTGGACCTACGGGCCCTCAACAAGTACCTCCAGTGAGAGAAATTCAAGATGGTAACCTTAGGTCGTTTCTTCCTCTCTTACAAAGAGGAGACTGGCTCTGCTCTCTAGACCTCCAGGACGCATACACTCATATTGCGATAAATTCCTCTCATTGCAAATACCTGAGGTTTCTAGTAGGCCCCAAGCATTATCAATACCGAGTGCTTCCATTCGGCCTAGCCTCTGTGCCACGAGTCTTCACGAAATGCATCGTAGTGGTTGCAGCCTTCCTAAGAACTCAGGGTGTTCACGTCTACCCCTATCTAGACGATTGGTTAATCAGGGCTCCCACTCAGCAAGCTGCTCAGTCGTCCCTCAATCTAACCTTACACACTCTAATTTCATTAGGATTTCTCATAAACTACGACAAATCCTACTCAGTCCCATCTCAAACCTTGTTCATTGGGGCAGACTTGGACACCTTGCAGGCAAAGGCATTTCTGCCTCGACAGCGAGCTCTCACTCTTGTGTCTCTTGCACACCAGCTGCAGTCCCAGCACTCTGCGACTGCACGCCACTTCCTCATCCTCCTGGGACACATGGCGTCCTCAGTTCAAGTCTCACCAATGGCCCGTTTGGCCTTGAGTCATGCAGTGGACTCTACGGTTACAATGGACTCGAAGCATTCAACCCCTGTCTACCATTGTCCATGTAACCGACTCAATCCGTCAGTTTCTTGCCTGGTGGAAAAATCAAAAGATCTCCTCCAAGGCTTGCCCTTCCAGGCTCCAGACCCTCAAATAACTCTCACCACCGATGCTTCCAACCTCAGATGGGGAGCCCATATAGCCAATCTGCAGACACAAGGATCTTGGTCTCCAGAGGAAGCCAAACACCAACTAAATTTCCTGGAGCTTCGATGCGCCACAAACCTTGTTTCAGAAGCAACCTATAGCCTCCACTTCACCCTTAAGTGAATTAAAGGACAGCCCTTTTGCCAAACCATCCTGAAGGAAGGCCAAAATATGGCATGTAGATGCTCTTCTGGGGTCCACCTTCTGGCTTGAACACCAGGAATCAAAAATGCTCCACACCCTCAAATAGGATAGAGAGGTGGAAGGCCACCTAGATTGCAAGAGCATAGCAATGACTGCATCTCAATAACTTTTCCTTTAGATGTCACCTTTCAAAATCCAAGCAGCTAGACAGAATCGATTTGCCTGATCGAAACAAACCGATCCCTGATGTAGTAGGTTCGGCAGATGGGTGAGCTGAAGAGAACCATCCACCGCTAGGTTGATCAAGTCTGCAAACCAGGGAAGCCGCAGCCACTCTGGTGCCACCAGAATCACCGGTCCCGGATAAACCTCCTATTCTCTGAGGAATTTTGCCCAGCAGAGGCCAGGGAGGAAAAACATACAGCAGGACGTCTTTTGGCCAAGGCAAGACTAATGCGTCTATTACCTCTGCTTCTCTTTCTCTCCGCTGACTAAAGAAACTCGGAGCCTTGGCATTTCGGAAGGTCGCCATTAAGTCCATGCATGGGGTCCCCCACCGACGACAAACGAGGGACATCACCTCCTCGGACAGCTCCCACCCATGAAAACCTCCGGAACGGGTATCTCTCCAACGTTGTCTTCAATAAACACCAAAGCAAAGAAATCATATAACGCTCGCAGCCGCCACCTTAACCCGCGTGGCCGTCATCCTTCCCTTCTTCCTCCCAATGCCTCATCGCCCACAATTATGCATCCCTCATCCAATAAAAACACACCAAACTGTTAGTTGGATATAATCAGGCCACAGCTTTATTTAACAGGTTATTAAAACCTAACCATCAGATACCCGGGCCGATATGATGTCCCTTCTGCTACCCGCCATGGGGGACCAAGCAAGGCAGCCTTACTCCATGTGCCCCCCGCCTTGTCCACCAGCAAGAGGGCCCAGACCTTCGGCACATCCCGCGCCCCACCTTTTGCGCCACCCCCAGGCGCTGATTGGCTACCATGCCATCCTGTGATGTCACCAGCACCACTTGCAATATGTCCAACAGGCCCGGGTAACCGCCAAAACACGAGATAGGGTGGACCCTTGCCTCGTGTCCCCCAAAGTAACCAAATAGCTGCGACCTGTGACTTTTTGTTCACCCTCCGAACCTCTATGGCCTCCCTGGGAGCATTATTAAGGCAAGTCATAAAACTTGTCAGTCAGGATCAAGCTAGGCTGCATCAATATGTGTGACCCCTCCTTATCTGTAGGTCAGCAAGTCTGTGACGCTCCTTTGTCCTAGAGAAGTTGACCTTAACTATGTAGGCCCAGGTTTTACCCCCCTATTATGACCCTGCATTCAGAATAATTACTTTGTCTAGACTGATAGCCAATGATACAGTGTGGGGTCCCCTGCCATGGGAGCCCTTGTGGTCTTGGTACTGTTCCTGTTCCCGGAGCACAAATAGTTATGGTTTGGGGGTTTTTTTGTTTGTTTTTTTTTTTTTTTTTAAATCCTAGTCTGTGAAGTACCGTTTTTCATACCGCTTCCGCTTTGTTGTTCTCTGATAATGGAATGGCTGCTTAAATAAGCTTGTACCAGACCCTCTGTTATGTTGTGCTAAGTGTCTGTATGGTAGGACCTGATGACGCCATTTTTCGTTCATTGCTGCGCCTCAGAATATGTCCAAGATTAAGGGTTGCGGGCACTCGCCCTTGTCGCCTGGTTCTTCTGATGAAGATCTGTCTGTGTGTATCTGTATGCAAGCAAAATTCGTACTGCCTGCCATGTGTTGGCCATCAGTGAGGGGCAGCTTCATTACTCTTGCTGCTTCATGTGACCCTTCCCACCCCGTGACCTCTTTTTGTTCTGATAATCTGGATGTCCATCTGCCTGCGGGATGAATACCGGTGGTGGGACCTTCATTCTTGTTCCGTTCCCCATGGATTTTTTTTTTTTTATAATAGTGGTAACTACCATTCTAATCATTTCGCTACCCCACTACCTGCTAAGACGTTGTCTACTAACGTATGGAGCTATCAGCCGTGTAACATTGGACCCATGTCTGATGCCAAAAATAGACACCCACTGGCCCCTAGGAAATTCTGCCACTCTGGTGCTACTTATCTCCTCGTGTACTAGATGAAATTCGATGCTCCATCTACTTTCGCGACCAATCTCGATCCTCACAAGAGCATGAAATTAAACAGTCCTCCAAAATCATTGTATTATGTACACCCTGATGTTGTGCTGACATTGTGACTATTTTCCCAGGCCTTCCCTGTCAGGGATAAATGTGTTTGAGCCCTTGCACCCCCTATTCCCTGGTGGCCTCAGCCACATCATGGCAATTGAATCAAACTGATGTCAACGCCGGATGCACCCTAGATACCTTTGATACCTTGCGTTTACACCACAGTCCTGTTTATCATATCCATGGTGCACCTCGATCTCTTGTTCCTGTATCAGGTTAAAGCGCCTTAACTGACTTTTCCATTCTCTTCACGTGGATTTCCTTCACTTCATAAACGACCCATGCCGACTTCCCCTGCGTCTGATCAATCAGCATAAACGACCCATGCGACTTCCCCTGCGTCTGATCAATCGGATCCCTTCACCAGATCTGACCGCCTCCACTTGAATACCCATTACAAACAAGAACTGACCCAATTCCTAACTGCGTGCTGAGTATGGTAATTCCGTATCTGAATGGCACTGCATACAAGGAGGGTGTTTTTCTTATTTATTTATTTATTTAAACGGTTTTATATACCGACAACCGTTTGCACATCGTGTCTGTTTACATGTAACTTACAACCAATGTATATATAGGCATTAGAGATGTGAATCGTGTGATCGATCGTCTTAACGATCGATTTCGGCTGGGGGGGGAGGGAATCGGATCGTCGCGGTTTTGTTTTTTTAAATATCATGTAAATCGTAAATCGGGGGAGGGCGGGAAAACCGGCACACTAAAACATCCCTAAAACCCACCCCGACCCTTTAAAATAAATCCCCCACCCTCCCGAACCCCCCCAAAATGCCTTAAATTACCTGGGGTCCAGAGGGGGGGTCCCGGTGTGATCTTTTACTCTCGGGCCTCCGGTGCGTTGTAGAAATGGCGCCGGCGCCATTTTGTTTTTTGTCCCCCGTCAGGAGTTTAGGAGATCACTCCCGGACCCCCGCTGGACCCCCAGGGACTTTTGGCCAGCTTGGGGGGCCTCCTGACCCCCACAAGACTTGCCAAAAGTCCAGCGGGGGTCCGGGAGCGACCTCCTGCACTCGAATTGGTTTGCCGTACAAAATGGCGCCGGCCATACAGCGTATGGCCGGCGCCATTTTGTACGGCAAAACGACGTCAGGAGCGTAGGAGATCGCTCCCGGACCCCCAAGGACTTTTGGCCAGCTTGGGGGGGCCTCCTGACCCCCACAAGACTTGCCAAAAGTCCAGCGGGGGTCCGGGAGCGACCGGGAGTGCCGGCCATACACCGTATGGCCGGCGCCATTTTGTACGGCAAAACGATTCGAGGGCAGGAGGTCGCTCCCGGACCCCCGCTGGACTTTTGGCAAGTCTTGTGGGGGTCAGGAGGCCCCCCAAGCTGGCCAAAAGTCCCTGGGGGTCTAGCGGGGGTCCGGGAGCGATCTACGCTCCTGACGTCGTTTTGCCGTACAAAATGGCGCCGGCCATACGCCGTATGGCCGGCGCCATTTTGTACGGCAAAACAATTCGAGTGCAGGGCAAAGGTAGCGCCGGCGCCATTTCTACAACGCACCGGATGCCCGAGAGTAAAAGATCACACCGGGACCTCCCCACAGGACCCCAGGTAATTTAAGGCATTGGGGGGGGGGGGATTTATTTTAAAGGGTCGGGGTGGGTTTTAGGGATGTTTTAGTGTGCCTGTTTTCCCACCTCCCCCTTCCCCTCCCCCTTCCCCCGATTTACGATTTTTGACGATAAATCGGGGGAATTCCTATTAAATATTGCCTCTAACGATTTTTGACGATTTAAAATATATCGGACGATATTTTAAATCGTCAAAAAACGATTCACATCCCTAATAGGCATTGCCTTTACAAAGAACAGAAAATGTCCCCTCATTGCTAAAGTCCTTTTTATGTAACTGTCCAAACCTACACTGATCGATATTGTTCGCTCTCCTGTAAGGTCCAGACCTACCACTGATCCATATTGGCTGCTCTTCTAGAAGAGTAGCATATGATCGTTCCTCCGCTTCCCACTCTTTCCAACCCTAACTTTTGTGGGGTTTCTTTTTTTTTTTTTTTTTGGTCGGAACCTCCCAACCAGAAGGAGGCCCTCCTTCTCCTATCAGATGAGGACACCGATTTCCATAGAAGGCAGTGTTATGAAAAGGAATTTTTATTTTATTTTTTTTTTTTAAGATTGATCCCCATTCTGGCGATATCCAACGATCCCTCTCTCATTTGAGGATTCTTAAGGTAATTTCCGTGATCCTTAGGAAGTGTGCCCCAGTCCAGTAGCCAGCCCTCTGGCGTGCCTTTAGCTGTTGAAAACAGCTGAGAGGCAGTGGGCGTGTGCGGCGGTGAAGGTACCGCTCTCTCCCCAGCTGCTGTAGCACATCCCAGAACTTGTTTGTAAAACTACCACTTCTTGCTCCCATGGATCTGTAACCTCTGCTCTCACCGGCAGAGATCAATCTGAGGTATTTGCGATCGAGTGGGGCAACGAACCCACAGCCTCAATGTTACTAACCTGACTGCCAAACCTTTGGGTCGGTGAGGCTTTGACGTGCATGGCGAGATCATGTAAAGCCGGATTTTTTGTTTTCCACCTCTGGTCCTGGCATGTACTCAGAATCCCTCCCGAAATCACCGACGATCTTAAGTGAATTTCTGCTGTGTGGGCGTCATTTCGAACATGGATTCATTGCCTCCAACTTGCTAGGTGGTGATGCTTTTCTGCACTGCCGCCTCTTAGACTGCTTTAACCTTACTCCTTGTCACCGGTCCCATCAGGCAGCATGTCAGTGGGTGCGGTCTGGCCGCTGTATCCCCTCTGTCCTGAATCTACTCTCTTCCCTCTTGTCCGTAAATCTCCCTTCACCCTCTGTCCTGAATCTACTCTCTTCCCTCTGGCCTTAAATCTCCCTTCACCGTCTGTAAATCTCCCTTCCCAGTCGAGCCAGTCCCCGCCTTAATGCCTCAAGAACATTCGTTGCGTGACTCAACACACAACCACACTGGGATGGGTAGCGATGTCAAGACCTCATCATGCCCCTAAATTCCGCCGAATCTCCGCCCTGCCAAATAATGGGCAGGGTTTAGTGGACAGCCTTGCCCAGGCTGTTCCCCGCAACACACAATCAGAAGAAAGAGATGGCTCATTATGTCCGTAGGCCTCTGATACTTACTGGTACTGGCCTGCGAGCGGGCTGTGGTGCCGTGTGTAACATTCACTGCGCTCGCAGTGGTGTACCGTTGCAGCTGGGACTCCGTGGCATATCCTACTTACCTCTCCATGTTACGTCCAACCCCTGCCTTTGCTTTGCATCACTTGTGCCACTTGACCGCAGCCACGCCACTGTTGTCGCCCACTGCCTCGAACCCCCCAGCCTCAAACCTTACCAACCTCGACTGCGTCCTGAACTGCTAGCCTCCTATACTAAAAAGTCACCTGCCCTGTTGGCGACATGTCATCCGTGCTTGGCTCCTCCTCACTTTTTTCCTTTTGAAGTTATTACACACGCCAAATGCTGCTTACCTCCCGGCAGCTGTGCTGGTGCAGAAAGGTTAAATCCAACTTTTTTTTTTTTTTTTATCAGAGGGAGAAGTAATTTGCTTTTCGTAATCACAGAGTGTGAATAAAACACTGGCTTCCCTACTTCAGGGCCCATTACTCTGACACCTATGCTACCACTCTACTTGGACACCAGCAGCAACCCACGACTCTGTGAATAGACTGGAGCCGCGATCCTGAGCCCCATAGACTGGAGCCGCAATCCCGCGCCCCAGCCCCTCCCCCCATCCACAAGAAGCTGCCATGGAAACTGTGCTCCATGGACCCCTCCACCCTAGCTTTTTCAATTCACAGCTTGGTGCTCTACTCCACCGGCTATTCCTCCCTCCCAGTATGCCCCCCAGGGGTTACTGGCTGGATCATAAGGTGATCTGTGTGCACCCTTGCAACAAAATTATCCTTCTATCTTAAGTCAACCCTCTCGCCATGCATGCTCAGAATCCTAAAATGTGTTTTGTTTTTTTAATTAAAAACCCTTTTCATTCTGTTTCTTTACCAGCGGGAACTGAACCTGCAATGAAAAAGCAAATCACCACACCCCGTGGTTAAATTTCCCACAGGCACCACCCCCAGATTTGAGTCCGTAATCACTTTCATTCCATAAAGTTAGCAAGTAGCACATTTTAGACTAAGCGGAGAAAATTCATTCACTCAAGGCACAATGAAGCTCTGGAATTATTTTGCTAGAGTATGTGGTTAGTGCAGTTAATGTAGCTGGGTTCTAAAAAAGGTTTGGATAAGATCTTGGAGGGGAAGTCCATTAACTGCTATTAATCAAGTGTACTTAGGGAATAGCCACTGCTATTAATTGCATCCGTAGCATGGGATCTTCATAGTGTTTGGGTAATTGCCAGGTCCCCGTGGTCTGGCTTGGCCTCCCTCGGAAATAGGATGCTGGGCCCGAATGTATCCCCGATCTGACCCAGCATGGCAATTTATTATGTACTTATTATTAGTCTGAGGATCTAAGCCCTCTCCAGTTGTCTTTGGCCACATCCCTCTGCAACGTGTTCACCCATCTGCCTGTTTACCTGATCTAGCAGTTCCCTCCTGCCGGACGCAACCTTCCACATTTTTTTTTTTTATATTCCCTTGGTTCTCCTGGTCGAGCAGACTCATTCTCTGATGTGGGCCCCCCTTCCGGACCCACCCTCTGATGTGGGTCCCCCTCCCTTGGCCCTGACTAACTGGCCATGTGCCCGGGAAAACCACCTAACGCACGGGGTAGGCCTCCTGAAAAACACGTTTCGAAACCGGCCCCCTACTTAACGAAAGGGGGGGGGGCGGGTGTTCTTGCTTCAGAACTGAGCAATGGGGAAACCAGCCTAGCTCAAAAGATCCACTCCGTCCCCGAAGTAGCTTTGCAAGCGTGATTTCTCCTCCCCGCTGCTCCTCCTCTCGGTCACTTCCCTGCATTCGGCTGCTTCCCCGCACCTCTAGGCCACCTCCCTGCATTCAGCTGTTTCCCCGCACCTCTGCATCTCGCCTCCGTTGGGGGGAATGGGAGGGCATTCCGAGAAAGTAAGAGGCGGCCACAGCCAGTGTATAGAAAAACACCTCCCACGAACCCTATTTTCCCCTCTGTCCAGCGACTAGTGGAACACGTGGCCAATCGTACCTGGGGCAACACGTGGCCGATCATACCCGGGGCAACAACGGAGGAAGGAAGGATAATGAAACCCCCCTCCCATTTTCGACACTTGTGTGTAGGCCTTGCTAGAAATTTAAGGAGACGCCTGTTTTCTTTCTTTCTTTATTTTTTGTTTTGCGGCGTTTTGTGGCTGCCAAGATACGGACACCTGATTAGGCCCCCGGTGCTCCAAAATCGCATCGTATGACTCCTCTCCTTCGCTGGACTACCTGCCTGGTCACCGCGCATGCACCACCCATGCCCTCTCGATCAAAGAGCTGGCGAGCGACTACCTGCCAGGTCGCAGCTTGTGCACCACCACCGCCCTCCCGATCAAAAACTGTCGAGCGATTAGCTGCCTAGTCGCACCACCGCCTCCCTCCTGATCGTTGATTTAAGGTATTGAGCCTGGAAAAATGTTTAAATTAAAAGTCTGGATGCTTAATTTTGAATATCAAGCTCTACATGTGCACATGGGTCTGCAGACTAATTTTAAAAGAGAACTTTCTGCAGTTTCAGGCCAGCGAGGAGCATGCATGCTTTGTACCTACTTGAAAGAAGATAGTTGCCAGCGCATTGCGAAAGGGAAAAGGGGTCTCCTGTCCTCCGTCATGGCCCTTTAAAGGTCCGCTGACGTCATCAGCCTGTGCCGCCGGCGCTCTTCGTACATGCCCCCGGCAGGGGATGCCCTTAGGCCCGTCCTGCTCTCTAGTGGGGGGGGGGGGGGGGAGGGCTGATAGCGCGTCACTGTGCCCTCGTTTCCCCCCCTCTGCCGTGATGCCGACACCACGCGTCCGTGCCGGCGCTCTGTCAAGGGTGGGCTCTGGCCATGCTGCGCAGGCCCACCTATTACTCTTTCCGTGGTGGCCTTATCTTCTCTAAGTGCCCCTCTAACCCCTTGATCATCCAACGGTCCAATCAACTCCCTTGCAGGCTTTCTGCTTCAGATATATTTTTAAAAATTTTTATTGTGAGTTTTTGCCTCTATAGCCAACTTCTTTTCAAATTCTCTCTTGGCCTGTCTTATCCATGTCTTACATTTAACTTGCCAATGCTTATACTTTATCCTATTTTCTTCTGATAGATCCTTCTTCCAATTTTTGAATGAAGATCTTTTGGCTAAAATAGCTTCTTTCACCTCACCTTTTAACCATGCCAGTAATCTTTTTGCCTTCCTTCCACCTTTCTTAATGTGTGGAATACATCTGGTCTGTACTTCTAGGATAGTATTTTCTTAACAATGTCCACACCTATGCACACTTTTTACCTTTGTAACTACACCTTTCAGTTTTTTTCTATTTTTCTCATTGTATCAAAGTTTCCCTTTTGAAAGTTTAGCACTAGAACCATGGATTTATTTACTGTCCCCCTTCCAGTCATTAATTCAAATTTGATCATATTATAACCACTATTGCCAAGCGGCCCCACCACCGTTATCTCTCTCACCAAATCCTGCGCTCCACTAAGAATTAGATCTAAACTTGCTCCCTCTCTTTTATTCCATCCAGGAACTTTATCTCTCTAGCAAGCCCTGATGTTTCACTTACCCAGTTAATATTGGGGTAATTGAAATCTCCTATTTCAAGCACCTACACTAAGTGGAACTGTTCCACTTAGTGTAGGTGCTTGAAAATTTTCTATAATACCGATAAAAGATATATAGAATCGACATTTCAAATTATGGTTAAGCTGGCCTGTTTTCTTCCATCTCTCACTCTTCCTCTTTCTGCTTTCCATACTTCAACTTTCTCTACTTCTTTCCCCATTGACTCCCTCTAATTTCCCATCTTTTGCTCTCCATCACTTGCTCCAACTCTTTCCTCCATCAATATCCCCAGCTCTCTCTCTCTGGCTGTTCCCCACTTCCCAGTCTTCAGTCTCCCTTTCTCTAGTTCCCATCCTCTCCCACAGCACATGCACATCAGCCTTCAGTTCCCTGTCTGTCTTTTCTCATCTTCCTGTGTTGGGTTTGAGGCATAGTGTGGACTCTTAGTCGCAGTGGTGATGACTCCTCCCACGGGAGGGGCCCCATGGGGAACCAAAGCGAAAGGCTAGACTCATAGAGCAGACACTGGAGATGGAAAGCTTTATTGTACTGCTGTAGATAGATGGTAATGGTGCAGGAAGATATGGCACTGAAGTCCAGCAAGGTGCCAATACGTTCAGACAGCCTCAGATGACTGAGTCTCACCCAGATTGGTAAGGTTGGTAGTGTTCCACAGAGCGGGATAAGCCGAACCTGGTGGGTGGAAATGGAGAGCTGGATCATAGAGGTACTCGTTTAAGAGTAGTGCAGGAATCCTGGTAGATGGTGAAGGTGGGACCTGAGGTCCATGGTGCAGGATACTCTGAGCTGGATAGGCCCTTGAGGAGCGAGTACCTAAAAGCACAGATGATCCTCAAAAGAGAAGAAAGACCCCCGAGGAGCGGTTGTCTAATTAGTGGTAGAAGCCCCAAAGGGTAGTTTGAAGTGAGAGGCCCCTGAGGAGTGGGTGCCCAGAGCTTCTTCAGGAGCGAGATACCCCCGGAGGCTAGCGAGGACTCTAAGCGTGCAGCTTAGAAGCGGTCAGAGTAGCTAAACCGAAGTCCTTGCTAACTCGTTCATTAGGAGCAGAGCAGTGGCTTAAATACCCAGAGGTATTGACGTCATGCGGTGGGGATGCCCCCGAGGTTCCCGCCATGACATGTAGATAAGCATAGGCAGTGTGTGCGCACACGCCCTAGGAGGCCAAGGGAAGGAGCATGGCAGACGGGGAGATGGAGTTGCCAAGGGTTTTGGCACTCGGCACCGGAGACAGCCATCTTACCCATGGAGGTGGAGAAAGGCAAAAAATAGGTGAGGCAGAGTGGTTGCAGCCATCTGCAACCGATGGATGCAACAGTACCCCTCTTCAAAGGGCCCCCTCCAGGACCTCTTCCTGGTGGTCTGGGTTTACGTGAGTGTGCCTGATGCAATTGACGTACCATGTCCTTGTCCATGATGTTGGCCAGCAGCTCCCATGAGTTTTCTTCTGGTCCAAAGCCTTCCCAGGAGATGATGTACTCCCATGTCTTGCCTCTCTTACAGACATCCAGGATGTCATCCACAGCATATTCGATATCATCCTCAGTGTCCAGGTTAGTTGGCTCTGAGGTCTTTTTAGAGAACTCGGAGATCATCAAGGATTTTAACAGAGAGACATAGAAGGCATTGTGTATCTTCATTGATGAAAGTAGTTTCAAACTGTATGTCAGATTTCCTAATCACCGAAGGATAGCAAAGGGTCCTACATAGCGAGGTGCAAAACGTGCTGAAGGTAGTTTTAAGACAGAGAAACTTGGTACTCAACCAGACTTTGTCTCCAGGCTGAAACTGTGGTGCCTCTCGATGGTGAGCATTGTAGATCTTTGCTCTCTGTCCTGCTTTAAGGAGTAGCTCCTTCGTTTGCTTCCAAAGTTGAGATAACTCTGTTGCAGTAGCCTGGGCAGCAGGAGAAGCCACAGATAGTGGAATTGGCAGAGGAGGAAGCGGTTGTCGTCCATAGATGAGTTGGAAGGGGGATGGCCCGTGGAAGTAGCAGGATGGGAGTTGATAGCAAATTCTGCCCATGGCAGTAGTTCAGCCCAGTCACTCTGTCTTGAATTGACAGATCGTAGAAATTGTTTCAGCGTTTTGTTCATTGTCTCAGTCTGTCCATTAGACTGAGGGTGGTAAGCAGAGGTTAAGTCCAATGTGATGTCGAATATTTGACATAAAGCTCTCCAAAATTTAGCAGTGAATTGTACTCCTCTGTCGGATAAACTATGCTTAGGCATCCCATGAAGGCGAAAGATGTGTTTAATAAAGAGATTCGCTAACTCCACAGCGGAGGGTAATCCTGGCAGCACTACAAAATGTGCCATTTTGGAGAAGCGATCAACTGTGACCCAAATGGTGTTGTTTCCGTTGGATGGTGGCAAGTCTACCACAAAGTCGGTCGCTATATGTGTCCAGGGTTCATTCAGTGCTGGTAGAGGTTGTAACAAACTCCTAGTACATCCGGCTGGTGGCTTTTGCTTTGCACAAACAGCACAGGAACCCACATAAGCTTGTACGTCTTTTTTCATGGTTGGCCACAAATAGTATTGCTGTAGCATAGCCAAGATGCGACTCTGTCTCGGATGGCCAGCCAGATGGGAATTGTGCGCCCACTTCAACAGCTTCTTCCTTTGATTTCTGGCCACAACAGTCTTCCCAGCAGGTATTACATGGGTGGCTGCAAGAACCACTCTCCTGGGGTCAATGATATGACAGGATTCGTCTGGCACATCCTGAGGGGAGAAGGATCACGACAGGGCATCAGCCCGAGTGTTCTTCCCTCCTGGACGATACTTCAAAAGGAAGTCAAATCTGTTAAAGAACAGGGACCATCTGGCTTGACGGTGATTGAGGCGTTGAGCATGTCTGAGGTACTCCAGATTCTTGTGATCGGTGTACACTACTATTTGGTGTTGTGCACTTTCTAGCCAAGGATGCCACTCCTCAAAGGCCAGCTTGATTGCGAGTAACTCTTTGTCTCTGATTCCATAATTTCTTTCGGCAGGCGAGAACCACCTTGAGAAGAAGGAGCAAGGATGGAGCACATTAGATTGGCTATACTGCCTTAAAACCACTCCCACGCCAACGTCCGATGCGTCGACCTCAATGATGAATGGGTGATGTGGTTCAGGATGACGGAGACACGGCTTTTTTTGAAAAGCCTCTGAGCATCAGGCTGAAATGGCTTCTGGAGACCAGTTGGTGGGATTGGCTCCCTTTTTAGTCATAGCAGTTAGAGGGACTGTCAGTGATGAGTAGTTTTTGATAAAGGAACAATAGTAATTGGTGAAGCCCAAGAAGCAGCACAGTGCCTTCAGGCCTGTAGATTGGGGCCAATCCCGGATACTTTCTAATTTCTTGGGGTCCATCTGAAACCCGTTCTTAGAAACAATGTAACCCAGGAAGGGTACAGACTCCTTGTGGAATTCACACTTTTCAAGCTTTGCGTATAGGTGGTACTCATGCAAGCATCTTAAAACTTTCTTGACATCCTCTTGATGAGTTTGCAGATCTTGAGAGAAGATCAGTATATCATCGAGAGATACTACTACGCATTGATATAGTAAGTCCCGTAAAATGTCATTCATCATATTTTGAAAGACTGCAGGTGCATTACTCAAATCGAAGGGCACGATGAGATATTCGAAGTGTCCATCGCGGGTGTTAAAGCAGTCTTCCATTCGTCTCCTTCGTGAATACACACCAAGTTGTAAGCTCCTTTTAGGTCGAGCTTGGAGAATATCTTGGTTCCTTGGAGCCTGTCAAACAGTTCAGAAATTAAGGGCAGGGGATACCGGTCCTTGATGGTAATCTCATTCAGACCCCTGTAGTCGATGCAGGGGTGTAAGGTGCCATCTTTCTTCCCTACAAAAAAGAAGCCTGCACCAGCAGGGGATTTGGAGGGTCTCATGAATCCCTTCAGAAGATTCTCTTGTATGTAGGCGGACATGACCTTAGTCTTAGTTGTAGAAAGAGGATAAACTTTTCCTTTGGGATGTTCCGAATTGGGTTTCAGGTTTATAGTGCAGTCAAAAACCCTGTGCGGTGGAAGTATATCTGCTGCTTGTTTGGAGAAAACATCCTGGAAGGAAGCGTATTGTGGAGGTAGGCCAGGTAATGATGGCGTAGTGGGCATACAGATGAGCGGTGAAACATCCGCGAGGCACTGACCAAGACAGTCAGGCTCCCACTGGGACAATTCCAACGTGCCCAATTAAATTGTGGCATATGATCTTGTAGCAAGGCAGTCCAAGTACCACTGGGTGCATGGTCTTTTCCAATATGAGAAATGAGATGGATTCAGAGTGTAGAGCTCCGGTGCGCAGGCTGACGGCCTGGGTACATAATGGCAAATCACGAGCCACCAATTCGTCCATTAAGCGAGAATTGAGGCCCTCCATGAAGATAGCATGTAGACATCCAGTATCCCAAAGTAGTTCGGATGCTAAAGTCTTGAATTCGATCACATAGACTGTGAGCGGCTTATTACCTTGCTGGAGATTAAGCAAAGCAGATCCAGCGACGGTCTGGTGAGTCGGGTCATCAAAGACAGACTTGAAAAGTTTTAGAAATCCTGGTAGGTCATTCAGGATAGGATCTTCACGTTCGCATTAATGGTGAAGCCCAAGCCAAGGCTCGTCCTTCTAGAAAAGATAGGATGTAAGTGGTCTTGGATACTTCTGTGGGAAAGACACCAGCCCCCCGTAATCTACCCCACCCTCCCCACCCTTACTCCCCCCCACCCTACCTACCCTCTCTGCTCCCCAGGCTCTACTCTCCAATGTAACTCAAGTTAGAATGTACAGCCCCTTTTTAAATGCTAAGTTAAATGTACAACCTATGTTAAATGCTAATTAAGGTATCTTTATAACCTGTTATAACCTTGTAAATAAGCCTCTATATATATATCCTTCTATATACACTATATTTCCTCATTAATCGTTATAATTAAGCCACAATGTTTAACCTTCGCCAATTAGTCACCCTTGTAAATACTGTTATGTTCCTCTACTTTCTCAGCTGCGCTATCCTTCCTCCTTTACCTTCTCCCCTCTCTCCCCCCCCTTTTTCGCTCCTGCTCCATTACCCACCCCCTGTTTTTTGTAACTTTCATCCTTTTCAAGTTTATTGTAAACCGGCGCGATGTGCCCGCACGAACACCGGTATATTAAAAGCTGTTAAATAAATAAATAAATAAATAAATAAAGAGGGTAGGCTGTAAATAAAAATGCATGCTACATTGATTAACAAACCCTCTAGACATCTTAGCTTCACCCGTGAAGAGGGTAGGTGTGGATAAAGGTACAGTGGTCTTGATGGTCACCACTGGAGACAGCAATTCTTTCACTGGAGTTGCTGAAGTATTCAGTTGAGCATGCAACTGATTGAAGGCAGTAGCTAGGCTTTCCAGAGACTTCTGTTGCTCAGTGATCCGCTGGGCTAGGCCAGGAATGGCCTGCAAGGCCGTGAACTGAGCCGAGTCCATGGAGTTAGCAATCTGTTGGGTATGAGGCATAGTGTGGACTCTTAGTCGCAGTGGTGATGATTCCTCCCATGGGGAGGGGCCCCGTGGGGAACCACAGCAATAGGCTAGACTCAGAGAGCAGACACCGGAGATGGAAAGCTTTATTGTACTGCTGTAGATAGATGGTAATGGTGCAGGAAGATATGGCACTGAAGTCCAGCAAGGTACCAATACGTTCAGACAGCCTCAGATGACTGAGTCTCACCCAGACGTATAAGGTTGGTAGTGTTCCGCAGAGCGGGATAAGCCGAACCTGGTGGGTGGAAATAGAGAACTGGATCATAGAGGTACTCGCTGAAGAGTAGTGCAGGAATTCTTCTGGTAGATGATGAAGGTGGGACCCGAGGTCCGTGGTGCAGGATACTCTGAGCTGGATAGGCCCTCAAGGAGCGAGTACCTGGAAGCACAGATGATCCTGAAAAGAGAAGAAAGACCCCCGAGGAGCGGTTCTCTAATTAGTGGTAGAAGCCCCGAAGGGTAGTTGGAAGCAAGAGGCCCCGAGGAGCGGGTGCCCAGAGCTTCTTCAGGAGCGATATACCCCGGAGGGTAGCGAGGAGCCTAAGTGTGCAGCTTAGAAGCGATCAGAGTAGCTAAACTAAAGTCCTTGCTAACTCATTTGTTAGGAGTAGAGCGGAGCTTTAAATACCCGGAGGTATTGACGTCAAGCGGTGGGTATGCCCCCGAGGTTCCTGCCATGACGTGTACATAAGCGTAGGCAGTGTAGGAGGCCTTGGAAAGGAGCATGGTGGACGGGGATGCCCATGCTGAGTTGGAGACGCCGAGGGTTTTGGCACTCAGCACCGGAGGCAGCCATCTTACCACTGGAGATGGAGAAAGGCAAAAAAGAGGTGAGGCAGAGCAGTCGCAGCCGTCTGCGACCAACGGATGCAACATCCTGCGCTTGTTCTCGCTCTTTCCACCTGCCATCTCCCTATCATTCCTATCTATTCTCCCCAGCTCCCAGCCCCCATCTCCGCACTCTGGTTTCTCTCTCATGGCATCTGGAGAGCAGAAGTAAAGAAACCACTACCAGCACAGGAATAGCGGGAATCGGGAGAGGCAGCAAGCATCATGCAGGTAGAAAAAGTGCTACACTTCTGGTCCCTGAGGCTGCCTCCTCTTCCTCCTAGCCTTGGGCAGGCTTCATTTCTAATCAGGAAGCGGAGGCAATAGGAAGGCAGGAGGCAGCAGCAGTTGTGGGTTCAAGCAACAAACTTTCACTGTCCCTTGCAGTGCCTCTTCTGCTCTTCTCATTGTAGGACTTCCAGTATTGCCTGCTCCTCAGCTGCTGCGAGATGGGGAGATGCCAGAGTTGATCTGGAGCTGGGAAGGAGTACAGATCGATGCCAGTAGTGGTTCACTGAAATAAATGAGGTTGGCTTTTTCTGTGGTAGTGGCAGTGTCTTCTGCAGTTTGGTGGAGGGTCACCTGTGTGGCAGCAGTGATCTGGCTATGTACCCCCCAGGGCAGGGGTATAGCCAGAGCTGACCTTTTTGTGGCAACCAAAGTAAAACATAAGAGGGCACTGTGCCCAGCTCCTGCCACCCCATTCCTTGCACTATCCTATGTGGGTCTTCATTGGCAGTGGCTACAAAACCCTTTTTACTTCTGGCAATATTCTGTACCTCCTGACTCTTCACTGCGCTGTCTGTGCTATTTCTCCCTATCCCACTGAGGTACTCAGTCATTATTGGGGTAATTGAAATCTGCAAAAAATTAGTGGAAACCAAAATAATTTTTTAGTATAGCCTAAAAGGTGTCAGCAAGCCTGACATTGTGACACTTAGAAAGTGACCAACCGGTCTACACATCATCCACCTTTAAAAATTATTTTTTAATGAAAATATATTTTTTGTTTTGTTTTTGGTATATTATAAAAATGTCCTCAAATTTGCACTGCTGAGAGACTCTTCACATTCTATTTCAACAGACCCAACACGGCCCGTGTTTCGCTGTAAAGCTTCTTCAGGGGCATGCAGTAATATCAATAATAGCGAGTCACGTCACTTGTATCTGAAAACATCATTATCAAAGTTAGTTCCAATCTTTTGTCATAAAAATAAAGAGATACTTATCTGTATATAAACTGGCTACCATTTTGAAATGGACACAGCGTCAGTGTCTCTTCGCCGGAAAGCAAAGGAAATGAAGATGAGGCTTATGCTTCTTTAAATACCAAGTCATCAGATGACGTCAAAGATGCGCGGAACTTGACTGTCAGTCCTTTCTAACAGCTGATGTTCAATCAACAGGTTCTATCGAACATAGTGAAAAAATTGTCAAAAGCAGTACATTTGTATATCATTATCCAAGAAAAACATATAGATCAAGTTCAGTATTTAGCCCAGCTGGGGCAACAGTATTAAGCTTATAAATCCATCTTTGCTCTTTCTGTAGCAGTAGTGACTCACGGTCACCACCGTGCCAGTGCTGGGGAACATGATCAATAGCACAGAATTGAAGATTAGCAAAATTATGCCCCAAATCCAAACAATGCATCACCAGGGGTTCATCTATTCTAGAATGTTTAATATTCAATCTGTGCTCAATCATCTGAGTTTTCAAAAGACGTTTGGTTTTACCAACGTACAATAATCTGCAAGGGCAGCAGATCAAATAGATAACCATGCTGGATAGACAGGGAGTCTGATATTTCAAATGAATTTTATACCCAGTACTGATAGTCAGAGAATCTTGAACAGACATAGATGAAGCACACACTGTGCAGTTATTGCATGGAACATGTGATCCTTGTGAAGTGTCATTAACATCTAAAGAAACAGAGCAATCAGGTCTTACTAATAAGTCCTTCAAGTTAGTAGCCCTTTAAAAAGTAATACATGGAGGAACTTGAAAGATCTCATGCATTTGTAAAACATGCCAATTCTGAAGTATTGATTGCCGGATCTTATAAATGTCGGAAGAATATGGCAAAACACAAGTATGACGAGATGTATCCTCTTCTTTTTTTGGAAGGAACAGCCATTCCCTGTGTGAAAATTTCGCTCTTAAATAAGCCTTACGGATACTTGATGTAGGGTAACCACAAGCCACAAAACGTTCACGAAGCAATTTTGATTGTACTTCAAAATCAGCTACAGTAGTGCATAGCTGTCTTAGCCGAATGAACTGACTTATAGGCAGATTCAATTTGAAATTCTTAGGATGAGCACTCTCAAAATGCAAAAATGTATTAGAACATACAGATTTCCGATATAAAGATGTTATAAATTTGTTCTCGGTCATGATAATTTTAATGTCAAGAAAAGATATAGACTCCTGTTGTACATCAGCTGTAAAATGCAAATGTGGATTTAGAGAATTTAGCCACCGTACAAAAGACAGAAAACTGTCATTATCACCTCTCCATAAGATGAACACATCGTCAATATAGCGTTTCCAGATGACCACATTTTGTTCAAAAGAATGATGTGTCAACTAGCGTTCTTCAAAGATGTTCATATACAGATTAGCTAAATCAGGTGCCATGGTTGCACCCATGGCAGTGCCATATATTTGTTGATAATATTCCAGATTAAAAGCAAAAAAATTTTTCTTCAGGGCAATCTCAAGCAAATCTTGTAAAAAAGTGCTGGGAATGCGGTGTGGTCTAGGACGTCTCTCAAAATAAGTGAATGCTATATCCATAGTTTTGTCTTGGGGAATGGAGGTGTACAAAGCCTCAACATCTAAGGTAGCCATTCAAAGTCCAGTGGTGTCAATTGTAAATTGTTCAAGAAAAATAATCTCTGATGAATCCTTAACATAAGATGACATTAAGGGCACAAAGGGTGCGAGAAATCTATCAATAAACCGAGAAAGAGGTTCTAGCAATGATCCGCATCCAGAGACACTTGGTCGTCCAGGAGGATAATCACGGTTTTTATGGATCTTTGGTAACGTATAGAACACTGGCGTCTGAGGGTGGATATTTACCAAAAATTTGGCTTCTTTTTTGGTGAGAAAACCGGCCTTGGTTCCACTTTCAACCAGATTGATAATCTCTTGTTGTATTGTGGTGGTTGGATCTGAACTCAGATATTGGTAAAACCTACTGTCGTTTAACTGGCGAGCAATTTCTGCCTCATAGGAACTGTGATCTTGAAGGACTATCTTCCCACCTTTATCGGCCATCTTTGTAATAAGATCTTTCGCTGAACGCAGTTCTTGGAGTGCTGCTTTCTCTTTCTGTGAAAAACTAAAGAAGACATGATTAGATGGAGAGGTGTCTAGCAATGAAATATCTTTCGATACTAACTGGTAGAATACTTTTAAAGCTGAATCTTCAGGACCTGGAGGAACCCATGTTGATGAATTGGAGATAACAGAAGGATCATATGAGGACGGATGTGTTTCAAAAAAATTCTTTATTTTTAAATTCCTTGCAATTGTATAGCAGACAATTCCCAAGAAGACAAATTCAGAACTAAGGATTCTTTGCTTGTTGCGATCGGGTGATTCGTACCAGAGGTTCGAATTAATCTTGATATGAGACAGTCGGATACCGGTTTTGCTGGCTGTAATAGGGACGTCTGGAGCCCCGCGTGCTTTGCCCTAAAAAAGTTGCAGGGGTTTTACCACTTGTGTTGTCATTTCTAGGTTGTCGAGAACGAATATCATCATCTCCGAATGAATCATCACCATTTGAATCAAAGGTGACATGCTTAGATGATCTGGTGGTGTTGGTCTTTGTCATCCAGAGGTAAACAAACCCTTTGGTGTAATCGCGTTCATCTCGGCACAGTTTTTCGAATTTAAATTTTTTTAGATCAGATCGAAATTTCTCCATCATTTCTTCTTTGATGAGCGGCGGTATATAAAAAACTTTAAATAAAATAAATAAATAAATAAATTTGAGTGGTGAACTGATCAGGGTCCATTGTTGAAGCCAGCATAGATTTGGTTAATTCAATTTCCTCACGTATTACAATGGCAGATGACTGGGCTTTTTTAATAATTAAAATCATGAGGTCTAAACTGCACTTATTTAATATAGCATTCCAATCTGACATGAATTCTACATCCTCTTTATAAAGATGTGGTTCCTTAATTACACGAAGCCCTCGTGGAATACGTTGAACTCGACAATATTTGAGAAGCGTATCAGCATGTAAATTAGTGCGGATCGAACGACGAATACGTTTTTGCAAAGTGAAAGGCTGTAAATGTGATGACGGTGAGTCTGAGGCTGATGAAAACGACGGTTTGTCAAGTAATGCTTGTAAATCCGCGTCAGAAAAACTTAAAGTTTTCAAAGGAATAACGGCTTCAGATTCCATGACTCAATATAGTGTAACACAACTTAATCAAAAAAGAGTCAGTGGTATATCACACAAATATAATCAGCAAAAAATTAGTGGAAACCAAAATAATTTTTTAGTATAGCCTAAAAGGTGTCAGCAAGCCTGACATTGTGACACTTAGAAAGTGACCAACCGGTCTACACATCATCCACCTTTAAAATTTATTTTTTAATGAAAAAATATTTTTTGTTTTGTTTTTGGAATATTATAAAAACGTCCTCAAATTTGCACTGATGAGAGACTCTTCACATTCTATTTCAACAGACCCAACATGGCCCGTGTTTCGCTGTAAAGCTTCTTCAGGGGCATGCAGTAATATCAATAACAGCGAGTCACATCACTTGTATCTGAAAACAACATTATCAAAGTTAGTTCCAATCTTTTGTCATAAAAATAAAGCAGCCTCGGCTTCGTTTCCTTTGCTTTCCGGCGAAGAGACACTGAGACGCTGTGTCCATTTCAAAATGGTAGCCAGTTTATGTACAGATAAGTATCTCTTTATTTTTATGACAAAAGATTGGAACGAACTTTGATAATGATGTTTTCAGATACAAGTGATGTGACTCGCTATTATTGATATTACTGCATGCCCCTGAAGAAGCTTTACAGCGAAACACGGGCCGTGTTGGGTCTGTTGACATAGAATGTGAAGAGTCTCTCACCAGTGCAAATTTGAGGACATTTTTATAATATACCAAAAACAAAACAAAAAATATATTTTCATTAAAAAATAATTTTTAAAGGTGGATGATGTGTAGACCGGTTGGTCACTTTCTAAGTGTCACAATGTCAGGCTTGCTGACACCTTTTAGGCTATACTAAAAAATTATTTTGGTTTCCACTAATTTTTTGCTGATTATATTTGTGGGGTATACCACTGACTCTTTTTTGATTAAGTTGGGTAATTGAAATCTCCCATTTTTACTGACCCTCTTTCTCCCACTCTTATTCTCTCTTTTGACCCCTTTGCACCCTTTCTCTATTTCCTGTCTGTTCTCTTTCTAATCCCCTACCTCCCACTGTCACCTACCTTGTTCTTTCTTCTCACTTCCCTCTCTTCTCAGGCCGTTTTACATAGGAGTGTCCAGCGGAAGGAAGCAGGAAATGTTTCTATTTAGCACTGCTGCTTCTGCCTCCTCCTTTAGTCTGTTAGTCATCAGCACTTACGCTGACAGTGAATAACCCACAAGAAGAGGCAAAAGCAGCAAACACAAGAGAGAAGCACTTCTTTTCTCCCAGCGCTGGTGCAATCCTATTTGGCATCCTAGGCAAACCTGTTATTCATCCCACCCCCAACTTATCTATTGGTGGCAGCTCCAGCATAGTACTTCCTCTTACCCACAGCAGTGGCTCCAGGACTGCGCTCTCTTCTGTAGCCATTTTGGCTGTGCTATAGAACCCCTCTGGACCTCACACTGATGGGATTTTGCTGCCCCCCCCCCCGAAATCTCGGCACTCTAGGTGACTGCCTAGTTTGTCTAATAAAAGCACTGGCCCTGCTGAACCTTTGCAGCCCACTTGTGTTGGAGTGGCAGCACCAATGAGTCACTCACCAGGCCTGAATTTCTGCCTGATAAAAAAAAATAAAAAGTAGCATAGATGTAACAAATTAATCCTATTAAAAAGTATCACTTTCAAGAGGGGTGGCCAACTCTAGTTCTCAAGAGCCACAAACAGGCCTAGTTTTCAGGACATCCACAATGCACATGCAGGGGATAGATTTGGAGGCAGTGTTGTAAATCTATCTCATGCATATTCATTGTGAATAACCTGAAAACCAGATTTGTTTGTGGCTCTTGAAGACCAGAGTTAGCCACCCCTAATGTATAACTTGTTTGTTCACCCTTGTATTTACAGTCTCCAGTGGTGAGTTGAAGACCAGAAATTTCACGCTTCGATTGTGTGGTGAAATTGTGTTACAAAACATGAGATATATTTTTAAATGAATATTAGAGTACCTCTTTGTTTTTCACACCAATTTATTGAGCATACAGATGTTACCTAAAATATTTTAAGAATTTATAATGCTTCATATAATTAAATTATTTTTATTTCAATGCAATCATTTCTGTTTCAATGGCTCTTTTATAGCAAAATATAATTGAGACTTTGTTAAGAGACTGTTCAGGTTTATAAAGATTGTGCTGTGCCTCCCAAAGATATTCTCAGGTTGCAATAGAGATAGGTATAAGGTGAATAGATGAAGTGCATTGTTCAACATGGAGCCAGTCATTCAGAGCCAGGCACGTGTCAAGTTGCTGCTGTCACTCCCAAGGACAATAGAGGTTTGGAGTTGGCTTTCTGTTCCATTCAAAAATTTCCATTCCATCACCGTCATCCTCCGCCTGCCAGGGTTGAATAACACAAACACCTTGCTTACATGCCTTGATGCTCACAGCTACTGTGCTGGAAGCCTTGGACCAGTGCTTCATGCACATTGAAACTGCACATAGGCGACATGCAGCAAGCTGCAGCCCTGACAGGCACCAGGCAAAGAAGACCTGTCAGTTTTCAAGGTAGATGTACTACAGCAAATTTGTTATGATAGATCAAATGATTTATTATTTCATAATATCTTCTTTCTCGCTATTTTTGTTACTGTCTTGCATACAATGAATTCTTGCAGAGAACAGAACTTTTAGTGTGTGTGTAAGGAGGGAAGGAGGAGCGTTACAAATAGCATTGATAACAAAATAAACAAAAAAAACCCTCCATAGTTATATGTTCTTTGCTAATGAAGCAACATAAATGAAAACTTAAATTATGTCATCAGGTGAAGAGCATCATGAAACAGTGAGTGCTACAACAGAGAGCAATGCACCTTTACCTCAGGAAACACCTAAAAATGACTTTTCCAATGATGAAAGAATAGATTATATCAAGGAACAAGCATTTAAGTCTCTGAAATTGAAAGTTAAGAGATGGAATCGGTTCATATCAGCTGAAGAAAACCAAAGACTGCTTTTGGATTTCTTGGAGAAAACAGAACATCAGAGATTGACCTTATTTACCGACCCTGGTGGTACCTTGTACGCAGATAATGGACAGGTTAGAAAACTTTAATGCTATATTATGTGTTAATAAAGATATGACTTTTCCATTTGAAGCCATAAGACATAAAATGTGCATGATTCCATATATTATTGTATGCTACAGATCACCATTTACTGGAAAACCAAGCTGTTATATGTGTTGAAGAAAGTAAATATAATAATATCCAAAAACAATTACAAACAAGAAATTGGATTTGGAGAAGTCTCCTGTCTTATCTTGGAACAAGTTCCCTTTCTTATCAGTGAGGTAATGCTTCCATGGTTCTGTAGACTCACAGTTTTTTATTGTAGGCATTTCTCTTCTTTCTTTCTCCTCCCTTGCTCTTTTTCCTTTGTCTCATCCCCATTATTCTCCTTTCTCAGTCAAAGCAGCAGCTGCGATGTTTGGTGGCCAGCACCTGATACAGGGCAGAAGGATGGTAGATCAAATGATCCTATATTCTTCATCCTTGTTGGGTTGTTGTTGTAATTGTAGGTTACCTAACTATTTGTGCTAAGACGTAATTTTATGAAAGAATATCAACATAAGAAAGGAAGACATAAGAACAAAAACATGTTCGGCTTTAAGCTCTCACCCAGAAAATGTGTGAGGCGCCATAACATTTTATTTCTTAGCAACATAATGTGTCGCTTAAGCACAGTGAGAAACATAATTGCTCAGGGGCTCGTGGTTCAAGAACTGATTTACAGTCATGTCTGCAACTTGTAGAATCTGCAGTTGTATTTGCATTGTTAGGTTTACAGTGTATAATTTGTTTTCTTCAAATACATTACAAAACACTCCAGTTACATCAAGCCAGAACGTATAGAATCAGTCTTCTTCTTTTCTCGCATGTAACAGAATATTTGATATTTTCATTAATACAATTCCTCTTTATAGTGCCTTATTTCTAGCTGCTGTTGGTTTATTTTTAGGAAGTGAAATGATGTTTCATTTTTACAACAGGATGCATATTTTTAATTATTTATTGATGCTCTTTGGTTTGTATTTATTAGGATTTTATTGTATTATGTCCTATACTGGGCTTACACCTTTTTTTTTTAAATTCTTTCTGTGTTAGGATCGCTAATGTATGTTTGTATCCGCTAAGTATTAGTTATCTCTGTCTTAGACATTAAATATTTTATATTATAACCTGCCCTGGGCATCTCTGGTAGAAGGCAGGCTATCTAACTAAAAAATTATATACAAAAGAAATTTACAGGGTCCATGACCAGCCAACTGAGATGAGGTGGGGTGAAGAATGGAGACAGAGTTAAATTTACTGACAAGCAGAGTAGGCAAATGCCTGCCTATAGACAGTTGCTCCAGTGGGGAAACCATCATGTCTTGTTTTCCATCATCAGCTACAGCTCCACACAACAGCACCCCTAGTGGTTGGAGGAGAACAGCCAGCTGTTCACTCATCTAAGGACAGCCGGAGGTATAAATCTGTTATAGGGAAGGGGCTTTATGGAGTAGGAGGGACAGGACTTGGATGGTAAGAGGGTGGGGAGAGGAACTGGAAAAGTACTGTGGGTGTGTAGGATGGATAGGTCCTGGAACACCAAGAATCAGTGGGCCGCACACACGTGCACCGGATTTTATAATCTATGTGTGAAGGGGGGGGGGGGGTTAAAATTCTGCAAATTTGCGTGGCGCTGCATCATGGCCTTCCCCAGTTCCCTCCCAGTCTGCTCCTATCCCCTACCCTAACCCCCCTTCCCCAACCCCTAATTCCTACCAAAATATTTCTTTTTTGTTGTTGCAATACTTACTTCAGGGCCCAACCTTGAGAGACCGCACCTTGAATACTGTGTACAATTCTGGTCGCCGCATCTCAAAAAAGATATAGTTGCGATGGAGAAAGTACAGAGAAGGGCAACCAAAATGATAGAGGGGATGGAACAGCTCCCCTATGAGGAAAGACTGAAGAGGTTAGGGCTGTTCAGCTTGGAGAAGAGACGGGTGAGAGGGGGTATGATAGAGGTCTTTAAGATCATGAGAGGTCTTGAATAAGTAGATGTGACTCGGCTATTTACACTTTCGAATAATAGAAGGACTAGGGGGCATTCCATTGAAGTTAGCAAGTAGCACATTTAAGACTAATCGGAGAAAATTCTTTTTCACTCAACTGCACAATAAAGCTCTGGAATTTGTTGCCAGAGGATGTGGTTAGTGCAGTTAGTGTAGCTGGGTTCAAAGAAGGTTTGGATAAGTTCTTGGAGGAGAAGTCCATTAATGGTTATTAATCAAGTTTACTTAGGGAATAGCCACTGCAATTAATTGCATCAGTAGCATGGGATCTTCTTAGTGTTTGGATAATTGCCAGGTTTCTTGTGGCCTGGTTTGGCCTCTGTTGGAAACAGGATGCTGGGCTTGATGGACCCTTGGTCTGACCCAGCATGGCAAGTTCTTATGTTCTTAAGTTGCACGTGCTGGCAGAGCGATGAATGGCGCTGGCCCGATCCGCCCCTTGGAAGAGGCCTGGCTCTTGTGAGTGTAATGGGGGTTAAGCATGTGGCCAGGCCTCTTCTAAAATGCAGGCGGTGCGAACAAGGCCCGGCCGCTTGTGTAACCCCTGTTTTCCCCGCGCGCAGGGGATTAAAAGTCAGGCCTTTAGTATTTATTGTAAATATTTGAGTGATGTCTTTCCAGTTTCTCAGAGTTTGCATTGTGCTTTTCCTTGATGTAAGCTTTCAAAATAGCTAGCAAGGTCTTTAAAACTTACTTCATTTTGCTTTTGCTGTTCCTATGCCTCAGCCATAATATCAAACTAAAGATGAGTACTAGACCAAGCAGTTTCTGCTCAAGACACTGTGAAACTTACTTTTTGCCTCTGGTGCTTTTTTCACACATCCTGACCTCCTCCCAATCCCCTCACATGTTTAGGAAAACAGACAAACTGAGAACTCTAGAACCAAGAAAAAGAAGGCATCAAAAAGGTTACATTAGTATAAATGTTTTTTCCCAAATAGCTGGAACAAGGTTAGATTGTTTTACTCTTATGAAATGACTTACATACTGTTTTTTGTTACTTTCAGTAAACCTTATCAATATTTTAAGCATAAGAATATAAATTGCTATACTGGGTCAGACCAAGGGTCCATCAAGTCCAGCATCCTGTTTCCAACAGTGACTAATCTAGGTTATAAGTACCTGACAAGTACCCAAACAGCATATAAATCCCATGCTACTAATGTTGGTAATAAGTGGTAGCTATTCCTTAAGTCAATCTGATTAATATCAGTTTATGGACTTCTCCTTCAGGAATTTGTCCAAACTTTTTTTAAACCTAGCTACACTAACAGCCTTAACCATATCCTCCCCCAATGAATTCCAGATCTTAATTGTGTTTTAAGTGAAAATTGTTTCTCTGATTAGTTTTAAATGTGCTACATACGAACTTCATGGTGTGCCCCCCCCCCCAGTCCTTTTATTATCTGAAAGAGTTAATAACCGATTCAAATTTACCCATTCTAGTTCTCTCATGATTTTATACATCTCCATCATATCCCCCCTCAACCATCTCTTCTCCAAGCTGAACAGCCCTAACCTCTTTAGCCTTTCCTCATAGGGCAGCCATCCCATCTCCTTTATCATTTTGGTCACCCTTATCTTTACCTTTTCCAGTGAAGCTATATCTTTTCTCAGATGTAGTGACCAGAATTGCTCAGTACTCAAGGAGCGGTCTCACCATGAAGTGATACAGAGGTATTATGACATCGTCCATTTTATTCATCATCCCTATCCTAATAATTCCCAACATTGTTTGCTTTTTGAAGCTGAAGCACATTGAGCTGACAATTTCAATGTATTATCCACTATGAATCCTAGATCTTTTTCCTGGGTGGTACCTCCTAATATGGAATCTAACATCATGTAACTACAGCGTGGGTTACTTTTTTCTATGTACATCACTTTGCACTTGTCCACATTAAATTTCATCTACGGTACCATCTGGATGCCCTATCTTCCAGTTTTGCAAAGTCTTCCTACAATTTATCACACTCTGCATGTGATTTAACAACTCTGAATAATCTTGGGTCATTTGCAAATCTGATCACCTCACTCGTTGTTACCCTTTCCAAATCATTTATAAATATATTAAAAAGCACTGGTCCAAGTCCAGATCCCTGCGGTTCTCCACTGTTTAATCCTATTCTCTGTTTCCTATCTTTTAACCAGTTTGCAATCCACAAAAGGACATAGCCTCCTATCCCATGACTTTTTAATTTTCTTAGGAGTCTCTCATATGGGACTTTGTCAAATGCTTTCTGAAAATCTAAATATACTAAATCTACCCACTCACCTGTATTCACATGTTTATTTATTAACCCCTTCAAAAAAATGTAGCAGATTTTTGAGGTAAGACTTCCCTGGATTTATCAGAAGACACATTGAGTTCACTTTTCAAAGATATCAGTGTATGTAAGTTAGCCATATAAGACTTATCTGGCTAACTTACATGGAATATTTAGCAGCACAGTTCTGCTGCTGAATATCTATTTATTTATTTATTTAATAGCTTTTATATGCCGGCATTAGTGAGCAACATCATGCCGGTTCACATTTTAACAAAATGAGTGGAAAATACATTAAAACAAGGAGATAAGGGAGGGGAATCAAAGCCAACTGGGCAACGATAGTGCAGGTTTGAAAAGAAAGAATAAATAACACAATCAAATAGCAAATTCCCCATATTTGCCACTAATTAGCCAGATAAGTTATATCCAGTTGAGTTTAGACCTGCCATTGATCAGGTGTAATTTATCTGGTTAACTTAACCAGATAAGTTTGGCTAAGTTAGCTGGATAAGTAGTGCCACCGCTATTCCGTGCCCCATAATTGCCGCTAATTAGCCAAATAAGTGACTTATCCGACTAAGTGGCGACTGCTAAACATAGCTGGATATTCAGTGACTGCCACTTAGCAAGATAAGCCCTACTTATCTGGCTGAATAGTGTTTGAATATTGGCCTCACTAGGCCTGTGCCTAAGGTGGCAAAAATCTGGGAGGCAAAGGGCTGGCTGAAGATTTGTTGTCTTTCAGCTGTCCTGAATCTCACTCAGCAAAGAACAACCCTCAGTTTCCTAATCCAGCCCCTCCCCTCCCAGGCAGCATGCAGGGAATAAGAGAGGAGGGGGAAGGGCCCCTGTAGCAGACAGAGCAAAGGGTGATCATGTTGGGGCAATTAGGAAGGGCTGAGAACAGATCATTGGAGGGTGCAAAGAAAGACTGGGGAATGAAGGGGGGGTAGCAACTGGTGGCATATGTCTGTATGTGATGGGTGGAAATGAGTAGGGGACAGCGTTCATGCGAGAGAGAGAGAGAAGGAATTGGTGTCCAGGGTGTGGGATGAGAGGATACAAGAGAAATACAACTGGAGCATGCTAAGGACACCTCTCTTCTCCCCTCTCTACCCACTGCATTTCAGATCCTCCCTCATTTAAAAACCTTTGTAAATTGCTTTGATTCATGATATAAAGAAAGGCAATCAATCAAATACTAAATAAACTAAAATTAGGTTTTGGATTTTATCCCTCAGATCCTGGAACCTCCCTTCCTTCCTACCTCTCTCTCCATCATAGATCTTGGAACCCACTCCCAACCCTCTCCATTCTCTCCTCCCCTTCCTCAATCTAAGAACTTCCCCCTCTCTCTCCTTTTCCCCCTTTCAGATTCCTAATCTTCCTTTCCCTGTCCCTGAGATCTCCTCTCTGATCTGATACTTGAGATCCCTTTTTTTCATCCAATAAAAATAAAATAAATTATACTAATTATATTAATTATACTGGAAAACTACTTTATTTTTATTGCTTCAGAATTTTTAAAGTTTTTTCACAGATTCTACCCATGACCTGCCACAGGAAACTAGGGGACTATGCTTTAGACCAGAAGTAGGCAACGCTGCTCCTTGAGTGCCATGAACCAGTCGTGTTTTCAGGATATCCACAATGAGTATGCATAAGATGTATTTATATGTAATGAAGGCAGTGTAGGAAAATATAAGGGTATTCTGTATCTGTGGATTGCCACCAATTTCCTCCCCCATCTTGTCTATCCCTGTCACTGGAGAGAGGGACAGAGCTACATATTGATCACCTATTACCTCTTATACATATGTAATCCAAGTAGCTCAGAAATGGGCACTGTTCTCTTCAGAATTAGACTTTTATTGATCATACATTTCAGGCCTAGCAGTTAAAATAAGATAGACAACACATGCCTCTAAAGTCCTTAACACAGACCAAGCTTATACTGAGTAAAGCTCTGAATCATTAGTGAACTTAAACATATCAGAGACTTTGACTTGCTTTGGGTATATTAATAAACATCACTAGCTAACTACCCATATAACTTTAGGAGATTACCTTCAGTTTCACTCTGGAGCAGTCTCTGTAGTTGGAGGTCTCAGAGACAGTCTCTGCTGAAGGGAGCATGTGCTATTGGCTCCTGATTCTATTTGAGCTAAGGAGGCTTGTCTGAGCCCTGGAGAAGAAAATATAGGATCAACATAAACAGCTAGGTAACAGCAGGGTTTTCTTAAGTGCAGTCTTCCAGGGTACCAGAGCTCATGTGCACTGTCACAGGGAGGGGCGGGGGTTGATGCCTCGGGCATTGTCTTCAGGTGTTAATGGTTCTTATTTTTCCAGCCCACCTCCCTGAGCCCTTTCTCCTGCTCCTTTTTTAACAGGCAAGCATATTTAAGAGCTCATGCATAGTCAAATTGGAGCATAAAAAATGTTTTCTCCTTCAATTCAGACTGCTGGTCTCCCTTTTCCATTGGTGGTGGTGGTGGTGGTGGTGTGGGGGAGTGGGGGTGGGGGTGTCACTGTTCCTGCTGTGTCAGTGCTCTTCTGACCAGGATACATGATCTCAGTCTTATAACCTTTTGACCGGTGAGCTGCCTTGCTATGTCTGCACTCCTCTGTGAGCCGACCTGTCTGATAAATACCATTTGGATAGGCTGTTTTTAATCTCCAGGCAGATTTAGGCTATTTTTCATTCTGGGACCTGTCCCTGACACATACATCTGGGCTGCTTTGCTCATTGTTTGCAGAGAGAAGCTATAGCCCTTTACTTAATCAGGCAGATCAGACAACTTAGGCACATATTGTTATTCTGATTAAAGTTCCTCTTCTGTATTTCTTTGCAGGAACACAGGCCAGTGTCCAATATGAAGTTAGAATTCATATTTTTCTGCACACAGTAGTAAAATCGTCTGGTATCCCCCCACAGCATTACATGCAACTGCGTCTCATGAATATTCTGCGTATATCTTGAAAACCCAACTGACTTATGTCACTCAAGGACCAGAGTTGCCTACCCATGCCCATGTCTAACCTTGGGGGTGGCAGAAGGGAGAGACGGGAGGCAACAGCACCAACAATGCCTAGGAGGTAGCAAAATCTTAAATCCATCACTGATTTTAAGGTAACAGAGTGAAGCATCTCCAGGACTTCAGCTCTTGCTTTGGAGACCTGATCCATTCTGACTCCAGTTCTGCTCAGGCTCCAGAAATCCCAGCTCCAGCTCTGGAGCATAGCTAAAAAACTGACCAGCTCTTCTCTGGCTTCAAGTCTTTGAGCTGACTCCGAACTCAGACATCAGAGCCCTGGCCAGTCCAGGGCATAGGAAAGAGAAGATCCTGTAAGGGTCATGGAAGTATGGAAGAGGGAGAAGTTTTAGAATGGGGGTGCATAGAAGGTAGAAGAGGATTCAAGGGGAAGCGGGTGATAGACCCAAGAATTGGAGATCAGAATGGGAAGGGTAGGAAGAAGAGAACTTAGCAGGGACCATGGGAGAAGAAAGAGGACCTGGAGAAGAAGGCCTTGGAGGGGGGGGGGGGGGACCAGGGATCAGTGTCTACTCCTAAATCTCAGTCCTCAGGTCCCTCGGTATGGCTAGACTTGGGACCTTTATACAAGGGGATTGGCTTGGGGGGGGGGGGGGGGGGAGGGCTTTGCTTTGGAATGAGAGAGGGTTAGAACAGTGATTCCCTATCTGTGGTCCACAAGGTCATCCTGGAAGTTTGCAGGAAAGAAAAAGAATAAAATAATTCCAGGGAGAATTAGCAGTGACAGAAGCAGAACTGGCTCATACAGGCTGGGAGTTTGATGACAGTAGTTTTGGCTTATGCAATCCAGGAGATTGATGGCACTAGCATCAATAAGGTAAGTTAGAGGGATAGATAATGGAGGGAATAGGTTTGGGGGAGGGGGAATAGTGGTGGGGGGAGGCTGTAGGAGGATGTGTAAGTGTGATGGGGATGGAATAGTGATCTATGAGATTTTTGTAACTAAAAAAGTGGTCCAAACAGTCAAAAAGGTTTAGAACCTCTGGTTGGAAGAAATCGGCTAAAGGGATTCGGGATTGAGAGAAGATAACGTGGAAAAGCTTTTACTAGCATAGCTTCACAGCTATAGGATATGTTACCAATTGCTGCAGTCAGAACTGAACTATCAAAAATTCTAGAAACATGATAAAGCTTTCCTGATCCCTAGTGCTTGAGTGGGTGAGGTTGCAGGGATAAAGGGATTTGCAGTGGAGAGAGTGATTGCTTTTGTTTGTTTATTTTATATTTTTTTATTATTATAAACCGCTCTGATAGTTTTGTTTATGGTGCAGTATATAAATGTTTAAAAAAATAAATAAAGGGAATTGGCTGGACTAGGAAGGGAAGAAATGATTGCAAATGTTTTATAGGTGTCTGCTAGTAATATTATAAGAAGTCTAGTAAATAAATTAGACAATTTGCACAAATACATAATTTATTTGAAAAGGCACATCAGAAAATGATCAGACTAAATCAGTAACATTTATTTTTGTGAACTCACTCTTTTTTTTTTTTTTTATATAGGTTTTAATTCCAGTTCTATCCAATCCTAACAATTTCCATGGCTGGCCAAAAATAGTATTGAAGGATATAGGGAAACATGCAGAAAAGTTGAAAGATACAGTCTTTATCCTTCAGGGATTGGTAGAAAACAGAACTTTCCTACCACTTCCCCCCTTTATACAAAATGTAGATGAAAGCCATCTAACTGAAATGTAAGTATCCATGAAAAGCGATTTTATTTACTTATTTTATGCCTACAGTATCATCAACACATACTTTGGAAACCCAACAGCAATAAGAACTCAACCAGAGGCCACACAGTAGTTACTGATGCACCAGCACTGTGTGCCATATGGGTCATGGGTTGATTGGGTAAAAGGGAAATTTAAAGATAGGAAACTTAAGTGAATTGTTATAGGTACAGTGATCTCTTAAATCACTCTTCAGTATTTTCTATAGGAAAGTTGTGTCCAATCAATAAATCTTTCTTTCTTTTTGTTTTCCCTGTAGCTTCTTTCCATTTGGGTTTCTGCTTCAGTCAGAACCAGCCTGTTCTAGGGCTATAATCTCTGTGAACCTTCATTTACAAAAATGAATGCTATTTTTCCATGTATAACCATATTCTCCCTTCTCCATCCCATGCCCAGCTCCCAGCCATCACAACAATAGCCTTTGGTCTGGGTCTGAAACCCAGAGTGCATGCGCCCTGTCTCTAGCCACCGTGTGTCAACTTTCTGCACAGAGGGCTAGCAAACCGAGATCTCCAGCATGGCAGTGAGTAGCACTATCACTGATATGTCAGGCTGGCCCAGCTCAATAAATCTTGATGTTCACTGAAGCAGAGGTCATTTTAGGAACCAATGTCAATATACCACTATTTGAATTTGTATGGACTTCCGTTTCATCATGAACCCACATTTTAAACTAATTTGCATCAGTTTTAGGATAATACAGCATTTAAAGTAGAACATCATTCTAAGGACTTAACTAATAAAAATTAATAGGGGGCAATTTTCAAAACAGTGCAGGCAAGAGCAAAGTCCATGGTTATTTTTTATCAGTGGATTTTCCAACAGTCCTCAAGGGGGGAAGTAGGAGCAAACTTTCCCTTTCAAAATTGTCCAAGGAACAATTTACAATTGCTTTTTTTGCGAATACTTTTTTCAGACAAAAACAACTTGCATAGTTTTGAAAATGTGAAACTACAAGCATTGCACTCTGGGAGTGCCTCCACAAGAATGCAGGTAAAAGTTCATGGGTTCTAATGGCCTTTTTACCCCTGCAAGCAGCCGTATATGGGTATATGGGCTTTTCAAAACTGTAGTGTGGCCCTTTAGAAAATTGTGTATAAAATTATTTTTTTGTGCATGGGGGAAGGCATTCTAGGATGTGGAGTCTGGACAAGGAATGACTTAAATGAAACTTTTTTACATTGAAAAGTATGCTTGTAAATTATTTTGCCAAAACTATCTGCGCAAAATAGCAGGTGTAATAGTGTATGAGTAGTTTTGCTAGGATAGTTTTCAAAGCAGACTTATATGTGTAAATCTACTTTGAAAACTGATGTAACTTATTCACTTCCTTTTCCTCCTGCTAGACCAGTCCTTACACTTGGGATTTCCCCATGCCTCAGCTGCTGGAGATAGAAGGCACACCTGCTGCATGACCTCATTTTTGGCCATAAAGGGGGAGTGTTCGTGGGCCCTTGCCCATTAGTCCAGGGGTGGCCAACTCCAGTCTTCAAGAACCACAGACAGGCCTGGTTTTCATGATATCCATGGTGAATATGCATGAGAGAGGTTTGCATGCGCCCAAACCTATCTCATGCATATTCCTTTATGCTTACCTATTATGGATATTCGTAAATGGACTCATCCAATTTGTCAATTTCTTTGGCATAATAGGAAGCTGTGGATAGCCATGTCCATATTGACAAAACAATGGGAAAAGGGAGGTCTAGGGCTGACAAACTTAAAGACGCATAATATATCATGTCTTCTTCGGCATGCGGATGATTGGGTTATGGGAACAGACTTTTACACATTGGTTACTTATGAGCAAGATTTGTTTCTCCATTAGATCTAAGATATGTTCTGCATACTGCCTGTGTATCTCTCCCAGCCAATTTACAGCAGAGTGTCTTGCACTCTCCCATTATGAAGGCCTGGAGTTGGTTATGACACAAATTATATTTGTGGTATTAAATCTTGGGTTTTTTGCCCTTTCAAGGAAATAAGATTTTTCCACCGGAGCTTCGTTCCTTAATTTTTAAGAGCTGGGGTTGTAGGGGTCTCTAGGTGGTTCAACACTTTATGAGAGATGCGGGTGGTTATGCCTCCTTCCAGGAACTGTAGCAGTATTTCTAAGCCTCTCTGAGATATTTCTTTCCTTATCTGTAAGCCCACCATTATATTCTCTCGGTAGACAAGAGGAAATTGGGCTTAGAAAATTGGGAGATTTTAATTGAACTTTTTGATTTAGAAGATCCTATGAGATACTATATCATTTTGGTATAAATTTTTAAGAAGAGGGCAGACATAAATTGCACACATCTTGCAGAAGTCTGACAGAGGGAGCTGGGTGTTTCTTTATCTCCCTGCATTTACTTCAAAACTATGGTTTGAGTGAGGGGAGTGATCACTAACGTCTCTCTGCTAGAGACTCAATATAAATTTTTTATGCACTATTATTACTCTCAGACCAGAGTGCATTTATCGAAGATCATCCCTTCCAATGTATGTGTGAAATGTAAGGGGAACCAGGTACACTTGGTCATCAGTTTTGGGTATGTCTGCTGATACAATGTTTTTGGAGCAGGGTGCTACAGTAGCTAAACCAAGTTACGGCGATTGTGTTACCATTAAATGCCCCTTCTTTTCTTTTTTATAACCTACAGGGTATCTCTTTCCTTGATAAATATGTTAAATTGTGGATTAGGAAAGTATTATTATTAGCCAAGAAATTTGTATTTAAAAATTAGTTGGCAACAGATCTGCCAATTTTAACACAACTTATAGGGATTTGCTGTATGGAAAAATGTATTGAAACTATGGATGTGTCTAGGAAGCATAACGTTTTTTTTATAATTTGGAAATGTTATCTAGAGTCACTTCCACACAAGGCTCATAGTTTGCTTTTAAACATTATATCGTAATGGTTGATTTTGTTGTGACACAATGCCTCCTTGTCATCTTACTGTTTATGTAGGAGGTGGAGGACTGAGAGGAATTGGGGGGGGGGGGGGGGGGATGGGCCTTGGGATTAGACACTGTTAAATGCTTTGTTCAAATATATCATTTGGATGATATGCAGAACCAATTCATTGTCCAGTATGTGTTTGTATTGTCTCATAAACTCAATAAAAAAAAGAATTAAACTAAAAAGAGAGAGAAAATGCTGCTAGGCCATAGATATTTATCCTGTAGGTCTAAAAAGATTCCCAGCTTGACTGCTTAATTCTGCCCAGCCTGTGATGGGGGACTGGGCCTGGATCCACCTGTATGGGCTCAGCGAAGACCCCCCTCAGGCAGAAGAAAGGCTGTGGGAGGAGTGGGCCCAACAACGGACTCAGCTCCCTTTACTCCGGGGGAGGAGGAGTAGCTGCCATCAGGACAACTAGGCCTGGTAGTCTCTCTAGTGGAAGGGGCTCCAGGGAAGAGGCTTGTAGACAGGATGAATTTTCCAGGACAAGACTTTGGACCAGATCCTGCTAGGGGCCCAACAGGAACCTACCCTATGGAGCTCTGCATGAATTTTGTATTAATATTGCACCAGGTTAACTGTGCTATGCAGAGGCCTAGCTCCGTGGCTGGTTCAGTGTCTACGATACAGGGATCAGAGGAGGGGAGCAATGGAGCACCTTCATGCTCACTGGATATGCTTAAAATTAAAGCATTACTCATTGTTACAGCCAAGCCAGACTCCGGAGAAGAGTATTGGTCAGTGGACAAATCAAAGCCTAGTGTGGCCCTGAGTTCCCAGGAAGAGGGACAGTGCTTGTCAGAGGAGGAGAATTTTTCAATAGTGAGGCTGTTTTGAAAAGTGGAGTTTTCAGCTCTTATTACTTGGATGCAGATAGCCTTGAATATCTCATCCCCAGAGTAGAAGACCCGGCTGAAGGTGACCTTCTCCTTCAGGGGATAAGGAAGCCTTCAAGAACATTCCCCTTACATGAAACCCTAAGATGGATGGTGCTGGTAGAGTGGGACTCCCCACAGAGGGGACTCTGAGGAGGCAGGGTCGGGGAAAATTGTAGCCTCTCTTTGCAGAGGAATAGAAAAAGCTACTGTGGATCCCAAGGGTTGACATGCTGATATCAACAGCCCATAGAACTACCTTTCTGGTGGAAGGAGGGATAGCCTTAAAGAACCCTCAGGACAGGAAGATTGAAGTGATAATGAAACAGGACTACTCCATGGGGACCAATGCATTCAGACTTCAATTTGTGGAGGCTACGTAGCCCAGACAGCCTTACGCTGGATTCAGCAGTTGCCTGAAAGTCAAGAAACTGCATGCCTAGAAGCAGACGTGGCCCTTTTGGCAGACACAATGTATGACCTGATTAAGTTATCCTCTAAATCAGTTGCCTCCAGGGTTGCAACCAGGAGTCTCCTTTGGCTCTGTAATTGGGCAGCAGACTCAGCATCCAAATCATGCCTCTGTAAGCTTCCTTTTAAAGGAGAGCAACTATTCAGTGAAGACTAAGAAAAACTAGTAAAGGATTTGGGTGAATCGAAACCCCCTAAAATCCTGGAGGATAAAGGCCAGTTGAACATGTGAGGGCTTAGACAGCAGCATTTCAAACACTATCACAAGCGTAAAATGTTGGAGCTAATGGCCTCACAGAAGGGCATGGGTTAAATCCTTTTAAGGGTATAAGAGACCTAGGGAGGACCTACCTACAACTTCAGGAAGTGGTTGTCCTGTACAATGACATCCATTAGCTCCCTCAAGCAATAACACTGGTAGGCAGATGCCTGTCACGGTATTACGCAAAGTGGATCCAGATTACTACAGACTAGTGAGTCCTGAATATAATTTTAAGGGGATAAACATCCGAGTGCATCTCCCTAGTACCAAACACCTTTATGATTTCCCCCTGCATGTCGCAAATCAAAACACAGGAGGCAAGAGCGACCCTGCAAAGGTTATGGAAGGCCATAGTCTCAGTCCCTTCCCAGTAAAGGAAGTAAGGAACATATTCAATTTATTTTTGTGGTCCTAAGAAGGACAGTATCTTTTGTTCTGCCTTAGATATAAAAGGGTCAACAAGTGCATGAGAGTACCCTCTACTTCAGAATGGTGGCAGTAAGAAAAGGAGAGTTTCTAGCATCATTGGATCTAGCAGAGGTCTACCTCCAAATACCCATCAGACTTTCTTTCCAAAGTCATCTTCATTTTTGTGTCCTAGGCCATCACTTTCAGGATCAAACCTTACCATTCAAGCTTGCAACTGCCCTGAGGATTTTTACCAAGGTCATGGTAGTCAGGGTGGCAGCTCCATGCAAGCAGGGAATAATGGTACATCCTTATTTGGACAATTGGCTTTTCAGAACTAAAACCACCCAGCAGAACTGGCAGGCTTCAGCCATGGTAGTCCAGCTTCTAAAAAGACTGGGCTGGGTGGTGAACTATACAAAGAGCAATTTAGAACCTTCTCAGTCACTAGAGTTCTTAGGCACTATCCTCAGCATGATAGACAGACGTGTTACCCAAGAGGGTCACCAAAATAATAGAACAAGTAGGGATTTTTCACACCCTAGGTTGTCCAGGGGTATTGGATTATCTTCAACTATTGGGGCTAATGACAGCAACTATAGATGAAGGTTCCTGTGCCAGGGCAAATATGCCCCTGTTATAACAGTTGCTGCTAGCCCGCTGGTCTCCAGCCTCTCAGTACTCCGACTGTCACCTATGGCTCTCATGGGAGTCATAGAGAGTCTAGACTGGTGGCTGAATACCTCCATCCTCATAAAAGGGGTAGACCTAAACTTCCCAACTGAGTTGTTCTAACCACAGATGCCAATATGATGGTGGGGAGCTCATTGCCAGGGCCATTTGGCCTAAGGGAGTTGGTCGGAAGAGGAAGCTGTTTAGGCAAAAAACAGATTAGAGATAAGGGCCATCAAGTTAGCACTTTAGGCCTTCCTACCAAGAATAAAGGGGAAGGTCGTCAGTCTCTCAAACAGCACCACTGTAGTGGCATATGTGAATAAGCAGGGGAGTACTTGCAGCCCCAAGCTTGCATGGGAAGAGAGTGGAATATTCAGTTGGGCAGAGAGGAATCTGTTGCAGTTGTCAGCATCTCACATTGCAGGAAGAGAAAATGTACAAGCAGACTGTCTCAGCAGAAACAGGCTGGATCCAGGAGAATGGGAAGTCAACCAGCAGACCTTCCAGATGATAGAACAATAGGGACCTCTGGCTGTGGACTTGATGATGACTTGAGCCAATGACAAAACAGTTAGGTTCTTCAGTCAGAGGAAGGAGTTGGGATCCAGTGGGATAGATGTCCTAATCTGACCCTGGCCAAAGGGCAAGCTCCTGTATGTATTTCCACCTTGGCCATTGATTGGCAAAGTAGTAAAGAGGATGGAGGATCACCCCTCAAACATGATACTAGTAGCCCTAGACTGGCTAAGGAGGTCTTGGTATTTAGAATTAATAAGGCTCCTAATAGGGACCCCCTGAAATTCCCCAGATGATGGGGAGTAAACAAGGAAAAAAGAGAACCAAATGAGTTGGACATGTTGAAGAACTTGAGCAACCTGGGTACAGGCACCTCCTGCAGGTCATAAAAACCCAGGAACAAAATGCAGATGCCTCCTGTGGATTGTATAAGAAATTCCAGTAACAATTGCAGGCGCCTCCTGCAGGTTGAGAGGAAAAAAGAAAAAAAATTCTGAAGCAAACAAGCTTGAGTGGAATTCTTGGCTTGAAACGAAATGCAAAAAGTCCAGAAAACATGAGCCCATCACGGGCACAAGCTCACTGAGCTCAGGGTCTTCACAACCTGTTGCGAGTGTAGGGTGTGGTCACTTGTTCAAGAGATAGTGAGCCCTTGGATCACAGCACAACCTCAGGGTGAGGCTCCAAGGTAGGTACTGTGGGAGGCGAGCGTATACAGGCATGGGCTGGACTTAGAACGTAGCTCAGACTTGGAACATAGCTCTCAGACCTCCACTGAATCTGCACACACAGAGTGAGATCCAACAACGCAATGCTAGTATCTGGGGTAGCTCTCCGGCCACTTGATAGCCCTTTCAGACCTACCACTTGGAACAGACGCACATCACAGAACTCACATCTTGTTAATTAAAAATAGAGACAAGTAATGTTGCCTTTTCTATAACTTCTATCATGGAACTTTCAAGAAAGTTAGTTAAATTATCTTAGTCCGTGGCCTGATTAGTAGTCTGAGAGGATGAAGATTGAAAAGAAGATGGTAAGAAATAGGATTTATTGACAGGAGGGACTTGTGCTGAAGCAAAAAGCAATATTTAAAAAAAAAAATCTTTTCAAGGTAATAAGGGGAAATTCCCCCATAATTCTAGGAAAATTGAGCAATCTTAAATTCAAATGTCTAGATTGATTTTCCAGCATTTCCAACCACCTAGATAGAGCATTACGATCCTTAACAGTGTCGCGGTTGCCATGATTTCATCATTCTGAGGTGCTGCGGGGACCCAGAGGATACTCATGTCTTTCAGCCAGCGGCATTCGGATGTCCAGGGGGCTGAGAGAAGCCTCCTCCCCCAGGTGCAAGGGATGCCCCTTCACCCTGAACACCAACGGGATTTTCAGCCTCCTATTTTGCAGCAAGACTGGGCATGTAAGTTATAATTTGCTGTTGGTCAGGAAGGTATTGGGTCTTGGGAGGAAACACCCATACCTTCCCCTTACATCTAGAGGGCATCTTCAATAGGAGACAGTTCAAGGGCCATACAGCAAACATGCTCGGCATTCATGCTGCCATCTTGTTCCCAACAGAATAAAAAAAAAAAAAAAAAGGGCTGAAATGGAGGTCTTTGATCACTTTGAGAGTAGGTTACTGGCAAGGGCCTTCAACCGCTCTCCCTTTATGGCCAAGAATGAGGTCATGAAAGGAGCGTGCCCTCTATCTCCGGCAGCTGAGGAACAGGGAAATCCCAAGTTTAAGGACTGGTCTACCAGGACTCAAGGAGAGAAAATGATCAGGCAAGAACAATTTACCATATTTGCTGGCTAACTTATGCACAATGTTACAGAATTACCCCCTAAATGTCTAAAGAGTTCCTATAAATCTCTCAAGGGAAGGTAATTTGTTCTCATTATGAAACATGACGCAATATTTTCTTAGTTCTAGGTCTCATGCCATTGAAAAAGTAGCAGTCTACTCTACTGAAACCATGGTAATTCAGTGGACACACCAGATATCTGATGTTCTAAAGCGAGATTCAGCTCAGTTGATTTTACAGGGCAAACATCCTGGACCTGCCAATGAAATAGAGTTTTGGCTGCAGCAAAAAGAAAACTTGCTTAGCATTTATGATCAGGTGAAATGCATTTTTTAAAGTATTTAGTGAAGTTGTCATATGTATTTAGTGGAGTGAATCATGATTTCTATTTTACTGCCTTTCCTAGCTTAACTTTATTTTAAAAAAAATTGCAAATTACCTGCAGTGGATATCCCAGTAAATGTAATAAATGTAATAATGGAAAACAAAATGGAATACAATTCTTGCTTAGATATTCATACTCTGTCCAAGATTATGTACAGTATGCTTCAGGTTTCAGAAATACCTTTGTCCTTTTTACAAAAAACTGATCTATTCTCTTGCAAGCTGGGCAGCTTGCAGTAGCAGTTTATCCTGCACTGCAAACACCATTAAAATGCTCATCTACTCATGCTATACAATTCAAAATATGGCTAAAGAGACGACATAGTAAAATAATTAACTGATTTGGCCATTTTTACCTACCATGCATTAAAAATTAGTTTGCATCATCTGTAAGTTTAACATTGTATACTTTTATTTTAACACTTTTAGTTACAAAACCCAAAGATTCGGAAAGTAATGGACATCTTGAAACGGATTCGGAGCAGTTATTACCACAGTTTCAAAGAGCTAACTTCAAATGTTAAAGAAGGTAGGAGATTTTAATTTAGACATTGTATTTTGAAAACTGTGCCTAGACTACACACAAATAAGAAACATGTAATGAAATATCAATACTTTTACATATTTAAAATTATTGTACTGGTGCGAATATAAAACCTTTTTTTTGGGGGGGGGGGGGGAGGGGATTTAGAATGACGAAAAACCCTCGTTATCTTATAATCATGGGCAAAGCTTACTGGCACTAGTGTCTTTTGCTCTTACCATCACCCTTTTCCCCATTGCTTCAGGCGACAGAGAAAGAAAGCGGGGGTGTATCTCAAATTCTCCCTCCTCACCCTTACCCCGCTGATCAAACCCAGCTGGCAGGGTGCAGAGCTGGTGATCCATGCTTCTTGAGTTTACTACATCTGCCCACCGGCATCTCCCCCTTCTGCACGGTTCACAAACCTGCTGTTTAAATGGTGTGCTGCTCTGTAGAGATTTACCAGAACGCCAGGGAGTTCAAAAAGCTGCTTGTTTGAACCACATGGAGGAAGAAGGAGGAATAGACAACCAAATCCGCAGCTCTGCCAGCCATATTAGGTCAGCCCGCCATCTCCTCTTTTCTGCCAGCTGGACCTGTTTTGGTTGGGCCGGGTCAAGCCTCCGGGTGGGTGGGAAATGTAAGAGAGAAATGCAAGGGCAGGGAGGTGGGGGGAGGAAGACTTGGGGATTGAATGGGTGGAGGGGGAGGAGTGCAGCGCGTTGGTGACCGGGTGGGCGGGGACTCAAATGCCAATAGCAGCCACCTCTCCTGCAGACCCAAAGTTTTCTATGTATTGACCCAAATATAAGGCGATTATCTTATATCTGAGGCCATCTTATATTCAAGCTGATGCAGTATGTCTTAGTGAGGAAGTACCACAAAGACGTTTTTTATCCTCTGTATTGTATTATATATAACAGTGCATGTTGTGTAGCATCCTAAATGGATTTCTCTTTTTTTTTCTGCAGCAATTTTTCCCATTTTGCTGCTTTGTTTTGACTTCTTTCACTATCTCTTAAAATTGTTCTTAGTTCTATTTTATGAAGTGTTCTGGGTCCAAGGATATTATTGAAAATAGACTAACTATGATGTGGTCATAGTGCTAGAGGAGTTCACGATGCTGCCAACTAAACTCCATATATCCTCCTTATGAGATTATTGTCATCCAGTCCTGGTTTTCTAACATCCATTACTAGTGCATTCTGTTGGGCATAAAGAAGCAGTGAAGCTAGCCCACTGGGTATAGGTCAGGCAAATCCTTACAAAATAAAATAATAACAGAAAGTGAGCCCATGGGCCCGCTGGAGCTACTTGCAGCCCGAAGCAATTGCTTAGTTGGTATATGCCTAGCACCCGCTATGGCCAAAATTGTGAGACTGCATTGCAATGAGAGTTGGTAAATCAGGTCTGAACTATGAGCTCATTATTACATGGGTTTGACTGGCAACAATGCTAAAGGAATCTTTTCTATTATTACATTATTTTTCTAGGTTGCTACTTTTTTCAGCAAGCAGTTCCTTCCCTTCATTTTCAAGATTTCAACTTTTCTATATTGGTTACTGCCCATAACAATTAGCATCACCAATGATCTCTCTCCCTGTACCCGACATTCATTAATGCCTCTTCTAGCTCCACAGATTGTGACATCATCACTTGCAATGTATAATGGGAGTTTTCAGCTTTGGGAAATAATTAACCACTCCCTCTGATACCATGTCCTTTTTTTTATGTTAAATTATTTTGTCAAATGAAGCATAAAAAAATTGCGAAGTACTCAAGGGACATTAAACAGATGGGAAGGATTTTATTTTTATGCTTTGTAGTTGACGGAGTTTCCTCATATAGATTGATTTTATTCTACATATACATATTTAGAGGTGCATATTCAAAGGGTTTGTCTGGCTAACCTTTGGAGTTTAGCTGGACAAACCCCCCAGATTTGAATATTTCTCCCCTACTTCCCAACTAAATTTTGTCTGGGCAAATTATTGCACACACAGAATTTACCAGAGTATAAAGAAGCACTGTTAGGGCTGTTCCTGGGGCATGGTTTTACATTGTCTGGTCAGTGCCCAGACAAACTTATCCCAGTAAATCTAGTCAGACAAATCACTTTATCTGGATAACTTTGCATGGTACTTTTGTGTAGATAAATGCTGCTGAATATCCCGGTAAAGTCAATTGAATAAAGTTATCTCTGTAACTTACCCACTCAGTGGGTCTTTGAATATAGACCACCTTTACATTTTGGGAAAAAAGAAGCACAAAATGTCTGCATGCAAGTCATTTTGCACAGTTTTGAATTAACTAATCTTTTGCCAAAGATTTAATTTCTTGCAACTTCTGGAAGAGAAAAAGTCCACAGAAAAATCATGTTAAGTATATCAACATGGAAAAGATAAAGATCATGTAGCTCATCTAGTTTGCACAATTTGCTTCCTTTTGTAGTACTATAGACCACAGATCTCTGGCTTTGCCTTCACTTCTTTGCAATTAAGACTCCTTTGTGCTTGCCTTTCCCATGATCTCTTAAACTCTGTTACTGTTTTTGCTTCTACTGTCTCTCCTGGGAGGTCATTCACATCCATCATCCTTTCTGTGAAGAAATATTTTCTATTGTTACTCTTGAGTTTATCCTCTTTACATAGAAACACGAAAGACCCTATGGCTCATCCATTCTGCCCATTCATCCAATTAATTTAGCATTATAATTCTCATCACTTCCTTAGAGATCCCTGTATTTATCCCACGCTTTCTTGAATTCAGATACTGTTTTTATCTCCACCACTTCCACTGGAAGGCTGTTCCACACATCCACCACCCTCTTTGTAAAAAAAATATATTTCCTAAGATTATTCCTGAGTCTACCCCCTTTCAACCTCATCTCATGACCCCTGATTTTAGAGTCGCCTTTCCAATGGAAAAAGGCTCACCTCCTGTGCATGGAAACTTTTGAGATATTTGAATGTCTATCATATCTCACCTTCCCTCTAGGGTATACATGTTTAGATCGTTAAGTCTATCCCCATATGCTTTAGAACAAAGACCACTGTCCATTTTAATAGCCACCCTCTGGACCAACTCCATCCTGTATATAAACTTTTGAAGGTGCGGGCTCCAGAATTCAACACAGTACAATTGCGGAGCTTCTTTTCCACCGAAAATGGTTTGCTTTTTGTGCATTATTTATACCTTTCAGGTAGACTTTTTAATCTTTATTTGGCATGCCTGGCCACTTTGATTCAAATTCAAAGTCCTTTTTATTTGGGGTAACTATGCGAGGTTCTTTTTGGAAATATAGGCATTGGGGGGGGGGGGGGGGGGAAGTTAAGGTTATAGCTGTTTTTCTATGCTGATGATATCCAGATTGTAGCATAGTTAGAAAAAAATTCAACTGAGTCATTAAATAATTTCAATGATTGTCTGATGAAGATTTCTGAATGACTTTTTAAGTCTAAACTTAAAGTTAATCCAGATCAATCAGAATCAATGTGGATCACTTGAAGGAAGGATGGCTCTGTACCTCCACCCTCTCAGATGGCAGGCGACTCAATTCCACTCAAAAACTTAGTCATGTCCTTAAGGGTTAAGATGGATTCAGATGTTTTTCCCCCCATCTGATTTCTTCTAATGTACAACATTCATTTTTTTCTATGTTTTATCTGAAGATTGCATACATTTTTGGATCCACATGACCTGAAAACACTTATTCATTGGTGATTAGTTGCTTGGATTATTGCAATTTTCTTTATCAAGGTTTGCCCTTAAGTTCAGATTTTACAAAATACTGCCACCAAACATTTTTGGAAAGGAAAAGTATGATCTTGTCACTCCACGCTATAGATAGTTACCTATCATCTTAGAATAAGATTCAAATGTCTGTGTCTCACATTTAGAGCTTTGCATATTTATGCCTTCAGCCTTACCTTTCTCATCTTTTAATTCGTAATCAACCCTCCCATTCATTGCAATTGTCCCCAACAAGAGATGCTACAACTGCCCTCTTCCAAGGAGCTAAGACTAGAGGAAACTAGGATGACTAGCTTCTCCTACATTGTGCCTCTCTTGTGGAATTCATTACCTTTGGTTGTCCTTGTAGAGGAGAATATTTCAAATTCAGGAAACAGATGTTGTGATGCCGCTGCGGGACAAGCCCACAAGCGGCCTCTCACCTCCTGCTGGCAAATGCCAGTTCAGTTTCTCCCTGCGGCATGGAGTCCTGCCGCTGTCGCCTGCCTCTTCATGGCCGAGTGCCAATGACATGTCAAGCTCTTCATAGCTCAAGCCGCCGTCACTCTTTATATCTTTGTGGCCTGGATGCTGCCGATGCTGGCTCCTCGAAGCGGCTGGGACGCTGCCAACACTGCTGCTCCTGAACCCAAAGTTCATAGGTGCGCGCCCCTCTTCACATTTTAAAGGGCCTGTAGCAGGAAAAGCCCCATGGCCCCATTTGATGATGCCATCCAGGCAGCCCTATAAAGGGCTCTGCAGTATTAACTCCAGGGCTTCATGGTTTTCCATGGCTCTTCATCCTTCAAGGTGTGCCATTGTTGAGATCTGTGACCAGCCCATAAGGAGCTGTGTAGGGTGCTTCCTGGCTCAAGGCCCATCTTCAAGTCCATCTTCATTGGATCAAGTCCTCAGAGTCCATCCTTGTTTTTAGATTTCCAAGTTCCAAGTCAAGCTTCGAGTTCCTAGTCATGCTCCTAGTTTCAGGTCTTGTGGAGCTTGTCCAGCCAGCGGATTTCCATGTTACTCATTCCAAGCCATGTTCCTTGTTCCAAGGGATGTTGTAGCTTCCGTCCTTGTCCGAGTCTCAGTCCCGAGCCTGTCTTGCTCCTGATGTGGTCTGTGACCAACCTGTGGCAGGTTGTATAGTGCGCGTAGCAGGACAGCATGGTCTGCAACCAGCCCTTGGGCTATGTAGGGTGAGCTGTGGTGCAGTGCCCATTGAAGCTGAATTCTAACCTGAACCTGAGCCTTCATCCATGTTCTTGGAGAAGTTCTTGGAGAAGAAGTCCATTACCTGCTATTAATTAAGTTCACTTAGATAATAACCACCGCTATTACTAGCAACTGTAACATGGAATAGACTTAGTTTTTGGGGTACTTGCCAGGATCTTATGGCCTGGATTGGCCACTGTTGGAAACAGGATGCTGGACTTGATGGACCCTTGGTCTGACCCAGTATGGCATGTTCTTATCTCCAGAGCCTTAATCCATGTTCCTAGTCTTCGTCCAAGTTCCAGGTCTTCAGTGTCTTCGTCTTTTGGACCTGCAAAAGCAGCAGGTCCAAAAGACCTGCTGCTTTTGCAGGTCCAAAAGACACGTCCAAAAAACGCCTCCCATGGTGCCTACCTGGGAGCAGCAGGTCCAAAAGACACTCGCCTCCCATGGTGCCTACCTGGGAGCCTCGCTCTGAAGTTGTGCCATGATCCAAGGGCTCACTCTCTCTTGAGCAAGTGACCGCACCCTGTGATGCAACAACAGATTAAAGTTTGGTTGTTTGAACAAGCTTTTATAAATTAGATTGTTGAAACAAGTAATCTCTGTTGTTTTTTTTATTATTATTTTTACTAATTACTGTAAAATGTCTTTGAATTTTAATGATTTGATATCAAGTGCATTCTATGCTTGCTGATTTTATTTTGTTGCTTTTGTATTGCTTTGAATTAGAGTTTTATGACCCTAAATCTCTTTGATTTTCTTATGTCAGAAAGGCGATTAAGAAAATGATTAAACTAAACTATCACATCCCTTCTCTCCTCTAGAGAACACATATTTAGGTCCATAAGAGCCTGTCCCTTATTTGTAGCCTTTCTCTGAACTACTACCCCTCTTTTTATATCCTTTGAAGCTACAGCTTTCAGATTAGGCCACAATACTCCACAACTATTTCCTGTGGGTCTTGCTAACAACTGGAGCCGGGGCATTATCACTTTTTTTCTTTCTAGTGGTTATGCCTCTCCATGTGAATTCTAGCCCTGTGGACATTGCTTTGTAACACTGTCTTGTTACCCTGAGCTCATTTGATAGGTCTCTCTTCTACTTCATACATATCACTATCAAGGTCTACTTCATACATATCACTATCTCACCAACACCTTCTATCACATATTGCTGCCTTGGATTTCTACACCCCAAATGCATAATGCTTTTTTTTTTTTGCATTGAAATTTAGCTGCCAAGCACTTCACCACTACTGAAGCTTTCATAGCAAAAAACCATATAAAAATTGCTTTGGGACTTTTGATCAATTCTTACATTCAGCTCTTTCAGGCAAAAGTTCCACAATGCTTTTTGAAGATTTTGTTTCTTCATCTTTTCTGTGGCTTTTTTTTTTGTCCCTTCCTGGAGAAACAGGAAAATAAATCCTTGCGCAAAAGATGCACTAAGTCTAAACTGCACATATAAACTGATTTGCAGGAATGTTTCCACTTTTTCACTTTTCTTTACATAGGCTTTTAGGATCTTAGCCAGCAGACTTAACCCATTTGGTAGCAACTTCAAATACTTTATTCTCATGCAAACCATATAGACTTGGCATATATATTCATTAGCTCTACATAAACTAATATATACAACATTGATATCTAGTAAGGGGGTTGAAAAGTGGGCAAAGTGATGGGCTAGAGACCAGATGATCCAAGTTCAGATTGTTCTTTGACAATTTATATTTTCTGTGGCCTAGGGCAATTCCTTTCATCTGCAGTTGCCTCAGGCTTTGACCATGGATTGTAAACACCTTTGGAGAAGGAATTCATTGTATCTGTATGTAATCTGCAAAATTCAATAGAAATAAAAGCCATAGGTTTATAAATCACTTCATCCTTTGCAAGTTGTCATAGCTGTTATGGAACCAAACCAGCATGAACATTATCCCATGTTTTTGTTGTATATATGCTTGTAAGATCACAAATGGCCTGCTGTCATATTTCAGCAAAGCATCTTTTTGGTACATAAAATGTTTTGTAATTGTTTGCAGCTCTTGCTGAAGCTCAGGATATTGAGTTGCACCTAACGCCTTTAAAAGTTTATGTTGCTTGCTTGGAGGAATCAAACTTCCTGGACCTTGAGCGTTTCATTGAACCCCTTTTTCATATCATCTGTTTGATATGGACACATTCTAAATATTATTGCATGCCAGGAAGATTGGTTGTCCTACTGCAGAAGTTTTGCAATCTTTTAATTGATCAGGTAAGTGTCACTTTTTATGTTTCAGCTACCAAGTAACCTGCCTCTCGAGTTGCGCTAACTGAAATAACCCAGTAAAATGCTAAATGAAAATATATGATGAATTTGTTATTTATCATATTATTTATATTGTAAACTGCTTTGGGGTGCACATGAAAGGCAGTATATAAATGTAACATAACATACAGATATATCGAGCTAAGCATATCCAAGTCCTATTTTTACCTCTTTAAGATATAGAATGCTATCTAGCACTATGCCACCACAGCTGGGCATTTCAAGTACATGTTGACTCTATGTATAAAATAATTACCTAATCTTTCTTTTTAAAATAGACTTTTGCATACTTAATTCCTGAAGAGGTCTTTAAAATGGATCTGCAGGAAGGAATGGAAAAAATACAACAAGCAATACATTTGTTTGAACATTTTAAGAAGACTTTCTTTGTCTATAAAGAAAAGATTGCGAATAATTACATTAACGGGAGAGAAGCAAAACTGTGGGATTTTCCATCACAGCTTGTATTCTGTCGATTTGACAAAGTCCTTGAAAGGCTGTTGCTCATTGAAGTAAGATACATATTCATCGTGAGGTTTATCTCTGAATTCTTAAAACTGTATTTTTACTTAAGTTGCTGCTGTTAAAAGGATACGTAATTAGATCCGGTGTAATTGTAGATGGCCACTTTTGTATAATTAAATCATGGTATGTGCAAGCAAACAGAGTTATTCAAACTTCTTCCGATACAAAATTAATCAAAACACTGCTAATATAAAAGCTCTGGTAAGTGATACCTCTTACAGTTTGAAAGATGTCATCTTGCACTGTGTTGTTCAACAGGACTAGGAAGTAAAGCAGGATAGGTCTGTCTGTCCTATTTACTTTTTTGTATAGCATCTAGGAATGTCATGTTCGTACCTGCCTTATAATCTTTGTTAAAATAAAAGGAAAGGTCCAGTCTCAAAGGCACTGCATGGAGAGGTGCTGCTACTGCAGGAAGATATCCCGGCATTTTTTCTTGTTTGGACTTTTAAATGTTACCCTAGCAGCAACTAGTATGAGTGTTATGCTGAGTTTAATTCACAGTGTCCCCATGAGGCAGCCAATAGAACTACGTAGAGTGACAGACAGACAAGACAGGACCTGGACATAAGATTTCCATTTTTACTTTCAAATAAAGAATGCCTAAAAAACACGTGGGTAGAACAGACAGAACCACTTTAGACAGTAGAAGACTTTGCTGTATTCAGAGTGCTGCGTAAGAGATGATAGAATATCAGAGGGGACCCCTAAATGTCCTGCAAATCTGTGGCAGTGGGAAGGACCACAAAATCCAGCCCTGCCCACAGAATTGGCCAGTTACTGAAACATTGTCGTGGGAGATAGGGGGCTGGGCTAACTGGGCAAAGAGAGCTGCCGTGCTACCACTGGTTCTTCCTACTGTTCTCTGGGTATTTTTCTATGGGAAGAAGATTTATGCATGTATGTTTTCACTCATGTGTAATTGAAAGATCACACAGATGGACAAGTGGTCAGGCACATAAGGCATTCTTAGTTACTTTAATCTGTGAAGCAGGGATGTCTTGTTTGTGAAGGGATTGTTCCACTTCTTCCTTGATGTGCAATGCTGCTGATAAGGTAACTTTAAAATGAGCACCCACGCACTCACATACGTGCGCTGTGGGCGCAAGCTCACATGCTTGGATTTTATTCTGTCCGCTCAAGTGCGTGTGCATTATATAAAATACGCCTAGCGCACGTATGTGTGCTCTTAATTTTAAGCAGTTACACAAGAAAACATACACGCATGAAGGAAATTCCATTTTATCAATTAATCCACCAGTTTGCCCAGGTCTCTATCTAGATTATCAAGACCCCCCCTGGTTCTTCAGCCTGAACTCCCCCAGTTTATTCAGACCCCTTACCTAATCAGTTGGCTCTAAAGAGTTTTATTCTGACCTGATAAATAGCAGAAGTAAATATGTACAGTAATAGCCGTACGTGCGCTACATTCGCACGTTATAAAGTCATGATTTATGTGCATAAATGTTGGCCCCGCCCCCAGAACACCCCTGGCCCATTCATGAGCAAAATTATTTGCATATTAGTTCTTGTGCACGTATGTGCGATATTTATAAAATAGCTTTAGTGCAAATAAGTTCTACTTGCTCGCATTTCTGCTATTTTGTGTGTGTGCATCTCTTTTAAAATTCACCTTAAAGTGTACAAAAGGAATGAGATATTTTCTATTCTTTTTTAAATGTATGCATATAGTTGTCTTCCCTAACCCTTAATGCTTTTCTCAATCATGAATTGACAATTTCTAAATTTTTTTTCCTTTTCTCCATTGATTCCTGTGGAGTTGGGCTATGGGTTTTTAAATAAAGTAGTATGTATAGTGCTTTTGGCTTCTTGCTTGTAATTCAATCTAAAATCACGGCGGGAACATAGCCAATGGGTTTCCTCTGCTTGATTTCAAGATGTTGGTGATGTAAGGAGAGAGATTCCAGGTATCCAAAAAGGGATCAAGAGAGCCATTTGTATTCTACTGAAACTGATAACGCATTATACATTTCAGTGGGGGGGCAGTCTGAAGGCCCATGTAAAAGAGATTTTAGATTTTCCCAAGAGCTGCATTTATTTAACAAAGTATGTGATAATTTTAATTCACTAAGGCCGATGCATATCTTTCTGGCAGAAATTTGGGTGACTAGAGTTCTAATAAGGTAATTTTCAAAGTCATTGCCATGGATAAGACAATGCTTTACCCGTGGAAAAGTTGTCCGCCTGATACGTGGGTAAACGTGTGTGCTTAGGGCCTCTATGCAGGTACTTTTACCCGCTGTAGGAGGAAGTTTTCCCTTAGAGAGAAGTTTCTACTTTTATCAGTTTCATTATTCTCGAAAAGGTTACCCACCCAGATTAGCAGGGGTAAAGGCATGCAAAGGGTTTTTCTAGGATAGTTTTGAAAGGGGAAAGCACACGACCGCATGCATAATTTCCCTTTGAAAATTAATGTAAGCCCAAGGCTAAAAAGTATCCACAGGCTTTGCACAATGCCAACAGTTTTAAAGTTAACCCTGAATGTTTTAGTAAAGTTGAAATAAATGTGAAACATTTATTGTGAAATGACAGCCCATCCACTCATACTCTTTTATTTGCAGGAGTTGTTTACATCAGCCATAGACTTTCTCAAATTAGAAAGAATTGAGATTGGGGGATTGAGAGGAAAGATCCTTAGCGAAGAAATTCACCTTATGAAAGAAGAATTTCATGAAATTTGGCGGGTTCTCCAAGAAAGCAAATACGATCCATTGGACTACGCTAACATGGTAAAAACAAAAACAGGCTTCCAAACCTCTCCCTGTAACTGTTCTGTAGTTCACAGGAATATGTGAACACACAAGAATTTATGAACGCGTAATAAAGAGCAACGATGTGTACAAAGTGAGATGTTCATTTTGCAGTTTTGTGAATATTGCACAGAATTTGCCTTCCCTTGAAACAATTCACCAAAGAGATAGTTGGGAATGTAATAAAAAGGAAAATTTTATCTGTTTGTGGCTGTATCCCCAAAATATTTCCAATTAGATTTTTATGGTGAAATTTTTCTGAAGGGTGAAAAGCATTTTCATTTTTAACATTCATTTTTCACATTTTTCTAGTAAAGAATAACTAAAGCTTGGAACGTATACATCATCTGTAATGAGTTTGGTTTTAGAAAGAACTAACTTAATGCGTTGTAACATTTTGCTTTTCTATTTTAAAAAATTAAGCAGAAAGGGGAGGAGGAGGCCTATTTAGTAAACCTCATTAACGCTAATGCAGGAACTAGCATGCATTAAATGCCCCTGTTATTGCTTAACATGTGTGTGGGATAGCCGAATAAACTTTGGGCTAGAGACACACTCCACACTGACTCCAGCCTCTTTTATAAACGATTCCACTTTATTACACCAGCATTCGTCATAAATAACAGGTACTGCTTGCCTCCGGCAGAACACTCACAGCTTCACCTTTGGTCAAAGATATTACAGGAGCTGCCTTCTCCTGGAGACGTAGGGCTTGTCTTCTCTCAGCTGAGCTCACACTCTTTTCCTGCTCAGTAGGGTCCTGCCCACAGAGTCCTCTTTCTCTCTGTAGGTTTAAGGTGGACCAGGTTAGGTGCCTGGTCCCATACAGGTTTAAAAAGTAGTAGGGTTACTCCTTTGTAATGTGTTACAGGAGTATTAATGAGCTTGTGTTAACATTAACATAGAAATGACAGCAGAAAAAGATCAAATAGACCATCCAGTCTGCCCAGCAAGCTTATGGTAGCATCTGCCATGCTATACATGTCACCCCCTTATTTAGTTTCCCACACTGTCAAAGTCATGGCCCTTGTTGGTTGCTGTCTGAGTCCAATTCCCCATTACCTCTTGCCGTTGAAGCTGAGAGTAATGTTAGAGTTGCATCAAAAGTATCAGGCTTATTGGTTAATAGTAGTAACAGCCGCATCAGCAAGTTATTCCCATGCTTATTTGTTTTCCCAGATCGTAAAATTCAATGTCCTTGTTGGTTGCTGTCTGAATCTAATTCTTCTTTTCTCCCTGCCATTAAATCAGAGACTAATAATGGAGTTGCATCAATGGTATGAAGGGTTATTGTTTAAGGGTAGTAACCGCCATTTCCATCCTCTAGCCTTTATGGATCCACAGAGTTTATCCCATGCCCTTTGAAACCTTTCACTGTTTTTGTCTTCATCACCTCCTCCGGAAGGGCATTCCAGGCATCCACCACCCTTTCTGTGAAGAAATATTTCCTGACATTGCTTCTGAGTCGTCCTCCCTGGAGTTTCATTATGTGACCTCTAGTTCTACTGATTTCTTTCCAATGGAAAAAGTTTGTTGATAGTGCATCATTAAAATCTTTCAGGTATCTGAAGGTCTTTATCATATCTTCCCTGCACTTCCTCTCCTCCAGGGTATACATATTTAGGTCCTTCAACCTCTCCTCAAAAGTCATTTGATGGAGACCCCTTCATCATTTTGGTCACTCTTCTCTGAACCACCTCCATCCTGTCTCTGTCACTTTTGAAATACGGTCTCCAGAACTGAACTCAGTCCTCCACATGCGGCCTCCCCAAGGACCTATACAAGGGGATTATCTCCTCCTTTTTCTTTCTGGTTATTCCTCTCTCTCTATGCAGCCCAGCATTCTACTGGCTTTAGCTATCAACTTGTCACATTGCTTTGCTTTCTTCAGACCGCTAGACACTATCACCCCAAGGTTCCTCTCTTGCTCTGTGCACAACAGCCCTTTACCCCCATTTCATCATACAGCTCTTTTTGATTATTGCACCCCAGATGCATAACTCTGCACTTCTTGGCATTGAATCCCAGCTGCCATATCTTCGACTTTCTTCAAGCTTCCTTAAATCACATCTCATTCCCTCTACTCCTTCCTGCATGTCTAGTCTGTTGCAGATCTTAGTATCATCTGCAAATAGACAAACTTTCCTTCTATCCCTTCCGCAGTGTCTCTCACAAAGATATTGAACAGAGCCGGTCCCAACACCGATCCTTGTGGCACTTCGCTTAACACTGTCCTCTTTACCGAGTAGGTTCCATTTACTATTACACACTGTCTCTATCTGTTAACCAGTTTGTAATCAAGGCCACTACCTTGGTGCTCACTCCCAAGCTTCTCATTTTATTCATAAGCCTCCTATGTGGGACCGTATCAAAAGCTTTGCTGAAATCCAAGTAGATCACATCACACGCGCTTCCTTGATCCAATTCTTTAGTCACCCAATGAAAAAAATCAATCAGATTTTTCTGACAGGATCTTCCCCTGGTGAATCCATGCTGCCTCATGCTAGCAATCCTCCTGACTGTAGATAGTTCACTACCCTTTCCTTCAGCAGAGTCTCCATTAATTTTCTGATCACCGAGGTGAGGCTAACCTGTCTGTAGTTTCCAGCCTCCTCTCTGCTCCCACTCTTGTGAAGCAGGACATCCACTGCTCTTCTCTAATCACTCAACACCACTCCCGTTTCCAGGGATCTATTGAACAAGACATGCAGCAGACCCGCCAGCACATCTCTGAGCTCCTGCAGTATCCTGGGATGATCCTCATATGGTCCCGTGGCCTTGTCCACTTTCAGTTTTCCTAGCTCTTCCCATACATTCTCTTCTGTAAACGGAGTTTCATCTGCCCCATCTCTATCTATGGTCTTGCCAACCAGCAATGGTATTTCACCAGGGTCTTCTTCAGTGAATACCAAACTGAAGTATGTGTTTAATATTTCCACCATTTCTTCATCTCTCTCCACACAATGCTACTCATCACCTTTCAATTTCACTATATCACTTTGGGCCTCCCTCTTTCTCTGATGTATCTGAAAAATGTTTTGTCTCCTCTCTTTACTTCTTTGTCAATTCTTTCTTCCACTTGACTTTATGCTTTCCTGATTTCTTTCTTCATCTCACTCATTTTTAACGGATATTCTTCCTTGTGTTACTTTTTTGGCGATCCTTTATACTTCTTGAATGCTGTTCTTTTTGCCTTAATTTTGTCAGCCACCTCCTTAGAGAACAATATTGTTTCTTTTTCCTCTTACTCTTCTTTACTTTCCTAACATATAGATTTGCTGCCTTTATAATAGCTCCTTTTAATTTGGCCCACTGTTGTTCCACCTCACTCATTTTCTCCCAGTCTTCCAGTTCATCCTTCAGGTACATCCCCATTTTGACAAAGTCTGTATTTGTGAAATTCAAAACTTGGTGTGACTTCTCTCTATCCTATTTGTGAAATTGAACCATACATTCTGATGATCACTGCTGCACAGGTGAGCGCCTACCTGAACATCAGAGACATTATCCCCATTAGTGAGCACTAGATGGAGGATCACACCCTCCCTCATGGGTTCCATTACCATTTGTGTGAGTTTCCTTTGCACTCAGACAGGCTAATTCATGACCAATGGATTATGCAGATGGAGATGGAGTAAAGCTGACGTCACGGTATATATAGCCCTGCACTGACATCAGCCCGCCAGTATTCTCCATCTCCAGCAGATGGTGGACATGCATTTTCCTACTGGGGATTGCTAAAAAAAAAAAAAAAAAAAAAAAAAAAAGATCAGGAGAGCACTGCTTTACTCCCTCAGTCAAGTTCCTTGGTCCGGTAGCCGGTTCCGCCATAGACTTAATGCTATAAAAAGGCTTAGCAGTTGCAGGATGCGGAGACACCGTGGTGAAGGCCTTAGCCCTCTCCCTCTGCAGCTAGAGACCCAATGGTGTGCTCATCTGGGAGAAGCTGAGCTTAGGTTACAAAAAAAAAGAATAAAGTACATTGCATACGTTAGGTACAGAGGTATGGGTCCCTTCTCTTACCTTCTTTGGGGGTCCCCATTTCTCAACGTCTGGTCATCGTCCCTTCTCCTCCTCTGGGGGGGGGGGGGTTAGAGTGTTGCAGCATTTTTGGCAGGTGGAGCACCTAGTGGCTAGGCCCTGCACTCAGGATTGCGTGAGGTAGCCAAGGCAGTATTTCACATGTTTTCTTCTGTTCAAGTCTGCCGCAAGGCTTTGGTGTGATGTCGGCTGCACATGCATGTCTGGGTTGTGTGTCCGGTTGAAGTGACTGCTGGGATGCCTAGTTTTTGGGCGTCCAGTTTTTGAGCATCCGGGTGAAGTGAGTGCTGGGCCATGTAGTTTTTGGGAGCATCTGGCAGGGTGTGGGTGCCTACCATGGCCATAAGCACCAGAGCTTAGACATTCAGGGACAGGCATTTAGGACTCTGTGTGCTTGTGTTTTGGACGTCCTGCTCTAAGTATTTGGCTGGACGCCTATTTTATGGCAGCTTTTCATGCTTGCTGAGATGGCACTGGTGGTGAAGAAACCCAAGAGCTTGGCCATATATACTGCTTGCCGTATACGGGCATTGCTGCCTGGCTCCCCCTCTAATTTTTGTTGGCGCTGTATGGAGGCTCAGGGCAAGTTGCCTTCGGCAGATTTTTCGGATGCAGGTCCTTCCGAGCAGTCAGCAGGAGTGGGACCATTAAGTGGTCTCTCTGGAGTGTCACCTGGATCTGATGCCCCCCTGACTGGTTTGCAATTGGGGGAGGATAGATTGGCGGATGCCACAGTAGGGTCTGCAGGGGTTGAAAATGGACCTTCCACCTTTTCTCGAGTGGAATATTTTCAAGGGCTGCAGTCTTTTCTGCAGGCCCGTTCGGCAGAACCAGGCAAGTCTCTGGGTCCCCGGGATAGCTTCGGGGATAAGTGCTGGGGTACATTGTGGCTGCTGAGGGCCACAATGATGGAAATACAGATGGCACTGATGATGATGGGGATCCTTATTCTTTGGAAGAAGGGTAAATTCCTATGGATTTGGAGTCTTATAGGACGATGCTATGTTTCTTGCATAGAGACAAGTTACTGGCTCTGGTGACCCAGACATTGAAGACACTGGGAGTGCTCGGGTGGATTTCATGAGTGCACCAAAGAAGGATCCTATTTTGGTTACCCTTTGCAAGGCATCATGCTTCTTTTTGATACTAGATGTGATTCAAGTGTTGATTGACCTTGAATGGGGTGCCCCGGAAGCTATTTTTAAAGAGGTCTGTGCCTTGGTGGGGCTGTACCCCCTGGTTCCGACAGCAAGGGGACAGTTGCACTTTATGAAGGTGGATGTGCTGGTATGTTCCAAGCAAACCACCATCACAGTTGAAGGTGGAGCAGCGTTGAAGGATGCACAGGATAGGAGAATCAAAGCTATCCTTAAGTAGGCCTTCAAGGCCATGGCGATTAATTTGCAGATCACTTCATACCACTCCCTGGTGGCTCGCGCTAGTCTGTGTCTTTCTTAGGAGACTGACGAAGAGGGTTTGAAAAGCAGAGTAGTATTGGAACCGGGAGCTACTTTATTGGTGGACGTGGGCTATGACCTGGTCTGTACAGCAGCCAGAGGTGTGTCTTCAGTGATGGCAGCAGAGCAGCAGCTGTGGCTGCGGAGTTGGTTGGTTGATACAATTTCAAAGTCCAATCTTACGAGGTTACCCTTTAAGGGCTCCCTCCTGTTTGGTAGTGAGTTGGAAAAGATGGCAAATAGGTGGGGGTGAATCTCAGGTCCCTCATTTTTTAGAGGACAAGTAGCCGGCACCGTGTCCTTTTGGAGTGTGGGGCCATACCAGGGGCTGCAGGCATTTTCGTTCCTACAGAGGGGTGACTCCTCAAAGGTCACAGTCGTCTGGTAGGTTTCAGTCCTTTTGCCCCAGACAGCCCAGAAAGAGCACAGGCTCCGAGCCTTGCAATGAAGGTGTGCTGACCTACCTGTTGAATCAGGAAATAGGCGGCTGTCTACCACTCTTTTATCAGAGGTGGGTCCAGATCACATCAGATGAATAGGTCCTACAGGTGATAAAGAATGGCTGTGTTCTAAAGTTTGTTTTCATTCCTTGGGATGCCTTTATAATATCTCCCTGAAACTCCCTGCAGAAGAAGACAGCAATGGAGGTTATGATGAACAGGCTGCTGGCTTTGAGGGCCGTGGTACCTGTTCCAAGATTGCAAGAAAATACAGGCTGCTATTCCATTTATTTTGTAGCACCCAAAAAGGAGAGTTCCTTTCGTCCCATTCTAGACCTCAAGAGAGTCAATCAGCATTTGTGAATGACTCACTTTCGCATGGAAACCTTGCAGTAGTAATAATGGCGGTGTAGTCGGGGGAACTTCTGATGTCTCTGGACTTGTCAGAGGTTTATCTGCATATCCCCATGTGGCTGGAACATCAACAGTTCCTGCGGTTTGCCATTTTAGGGGGCGTTATCAGTTTTGGGCATTGCCCTTCAGTTTTGCCATGGCTCCCAGGACCTTCTCAAAGGTCATGGTGATGGTAGTGGTGTCTTTGTGCAGGGAGGGCATTCTGGTCCATCCATATCTAAATGATTGGCTGATTGAGCCAGGAGCATGGAAGAAAGTATTTTCACTTCATGCAAAGTGGTCTCCTTGCTTCAAGAGTTAGGCTGGGTGGTGAACCTGGCCAAAAGCAACTTGCAGCCATCTCAGACACTGGAATACCTCTGCGTTTGGTTCAACATGAAGCAGGGCAGAATGTTTTTGCCAGAGGTTGATAGCACAGGTGTGGAGACTGAGAACAACAATTTGACTGACTGTGTGGTCTTACCTTCAAGTTCTCAGTTTGATGGTTGCCACTCTGGAGGTAATTCCCTGGGTGAGGGCACATATATATCCCCTTCAGCATGCCCTACTTTTGCAGTAGAGTCCACAGTCTCAGGACTACTCAGTGAGGTTTTGCATACCAACGGAAGTCAGTGTCCACCTGAGTTGCAGGAGGAATATCTGAGAAGAGGAGTCTCCTTGCAGATGCCGGAGTATTCATGACAGATGCGAGCCTCCAGGGATGGGGGGCTTACTGTCAGGAATTGGTAATGCAGGAGTGCTGGCGTACTGAGGAGACTCAGTGGAGCATCAATCACCTAGAAATGCGAGTGGTTCGGCTGATAAGCTTGCGATTCTTTGACTGGTTGCAAGGTCGAGCAGTCCAAGACATTTCTGACAACGCAGCAACTGTAGCTTACATTAGTTGCCAGGGAGGAACCAAGAGCCAGCAGGTGTCACAGGAGATAGATGAACTGATGAAGTGGGCCCAAGTGCATCTTCTAGACATATACATCTCTCACATAGTGGAAAAAGACAACGTAAGAGCCAGAGGTCCACGGAGTCTGGATCAAGGAGAATGGGAGTTGTTGGATCTAACCTTCTAACTCCTCTTCAATCTCCAGAGAGATCCGGTGGCCCTCATTTAGGAGTGGCTGAGGGGCAGGCTGCTATATGCCTTCCTGCTATGGCCGTTTTTAGGCAGGATGATTCGGAGAATTGCGAGTCATGCATTGCTGATGCATCTGGTGGCTCTGGACTGGCCCAGGAGACCATGGTATGCCGATCTGCAGAGGCTCTTGGTGAGCGCTCCTCTCAGGCTGCTGGCCCACAGGGATTTGTTGTGGCAGGGGCTTGAGCTTCACGATAATCCAACTTGATTTTGTCTTACGGTATGGCCCTTGAAAGGGCTCAGTTATTGAAGCATGAGTACTCCACTGCTGTCATTTCCAACTTGCTTTGAGCTAGGAAGTTCTCTACAGCCTTAGCTTATATTAGAGTCTGGAGAGTGTTTGAGGTTTGGTGTGAGGAGCATGGAGCTCAATCTTGTTTGGCACAAATCCCATTAATTTTGGAGTTTTCGCAGGATGGTATGCTTTAGGATTTGGCCCTTAATTCCTTGAAGGTGCAGGTGGCAGCTCTTGCCTATTTTAGAGATTGAGTAAATGGTGGATCCTTGTCAGCCCATCCAGATGTTTCCAGGTTTTTAAAGGGTGTGAAGCATCTTTGGCCTCCCTTGCAGTTGCCGGTGTCCTTGTGGAACCTCAATTTGGTTCTGGATTTTTTTAGCAGGTTCTACCTTTCGGCTGCTACATAGGCTCTCCTTGAGATTACTTACCTTGAAGATAGTTTTTCTGGTGGCAATCTATTCAGCGTGTCGGGTGTCTGAATTGCAGGCTCTTTCTTGCTGTGAACCGTTCCTGCATGTGACTTCGGGGGAGGTATAGCTTTGGACTGTTCTGACATGTTTGCCGAAAGTAGTCTCAGAATTTCACTTGAATCAATCTATTTCCCTGCCAACACTGGACAGGGTTATAGAGATGGAAAGGAGAATCATTTCTTGCGGGCGTTAGATGTCAAACGGCATCTGATGCAGTACTCAGAGGTTATTAGACCTTTCAGGAAGTCTGACCAACTGTTTGTACTCCATGATGGAGGTAAACAAGGTGAGCAGGCTACACGGGCAACAAAATTACCTGCTTGGTTATGGAGGTTATCACGGTAGTGAATGTGGATGCTGAGATGGCTTTGCCTAAACAGATTAAGGCGCATTCCACCAGGGCTCAGGCAGTGTCCTGGGTGGAAGTTCGTTTGGTGTTTCTGCTCAAGATTTGCAGAGCAGTGATGTGGTCCTCCCATACCTTTTCCAGGCATTATCGCCTGGATGTGTAGGCCATGGAGGATGCAGCCTTTGCTCATACAGTTTTGGTTGGACCGCTGGCAGCCTCCCACCCTGTTCAGAAGTAGCTTTGGTACATCCCACTGGTCGTGGATTAGCCTGTCTGAGTGCAAAGGAAGGTGAAATTACTATTTATCTGATAATTTCCTTTCCTTGAAGGAAACCAGGGTAATCCACAATCCCAGTCTTGGCTGCCTGCTTGTTTCAGTTTTGTCCTCTTAGGTGATCAAGGTTCCCAGGATGTCCGGTTAGTAACAGAACCAGCCCCTAAGGTAATGTCATTGTATTCTTATCTGAGCTCAGTGTTTCCTATTGACTGGGAACATGAGTGGTTGTCTGTTCATGGTTATGTTCAATTTGTCCACAGTTGACTTTTGCAAAGAATACTAGCGGGATGATGTTGATGCAAGGCTACATATACCTTGACGTCAACTTTACTCTGTTTCCATCTGCTGGTAGGGGTGCATAACCCACTGGTCATAGATTAGCCTGTCTTCCTCCAAGGAAAGGAAATTATCAGGTAAGTAATAATTTCACCTTTTGCATTAATGCATAATTTTACACCAGAATTTAAATGAGCCGATTTAATATTCAAAGTAATGCTAATCAGCTCATGCAAAATTAATGGAGATCATGATCACGCAAAACTCTGACTTCATGCTGCTGTTAAAGCAATAACACATTTTTATGCATGTTTTTGCTGCACTTTAATCTACTAAAGTATAAGGCATAAAACCTTTAGCGAATAATGCATAACATATGGAGCAATAATGGAAATTACCATCATGTTTAATGCATTTTTAGTAACTAAGCCACTTAGACTGTGGAAAAGGGAAGAGAATCTCAGTTTTGTGGTGGTTAAAAGTAATTTAATTTTGGCTGCAGAAAGCGAAGAGCTTCTTGCCCCTAGAGATACAGATGGTTTGAAAAATAACTAGGGTTAACCCTCTCATAGCTCATACTCTTCTAGTGTCAAGGGAGGTCTGAAAATATTTTCTTATACTAGAGGGCATGATATCCCCACTATCTTCATTACACAACAACCCTCACTTATCTAATCACACGTTCAATCCTGGAATGCAAGATTGGTGGGACATGGGACAGATGTGGGATGGAACAGAGTGGTTATCTTTTGATTGCCTTTAATATGACTAGGCTATAAACCCTTCCACCCTCCCACTCTACAATAATTTTAGAGATGCAATCTCTAGGCGGGAAAGATCTGGCTGGGAGAAGAGGGCTATCACATTCTTGGAGAGAGTGCTTATGGATGAGGGTCTGGTTCAAAAAGTTTTTGCTTTGCTATATAGAGCTACCTGGGGGATGGGGGAACTCCCATTACCTCTGATGGTTAAATGGAATGCCAAGATGGGTCTTACTCTGAAGTGGAAGCATTGGCAATTAATATGGCAAAAGGCATCACGACTTTCCGTTTGTAGCAGGAGGGTGGAACTGATGTACAAACTACTGCACAGGGCTTACAGACATCCAACTTTTTATTCCAGATTTTCTCCTACATTCTCCAAGATGTGTTGGTGGGGTTGTGGTCAAGAGGACACTTTCTTACATATGTGGTGGTCCTATGGATATGTTCAAACTTTTTGGAAGGAGATACAAGCAGAAGCTCAAACACCTCTGCATAAATCAGTACCCTTCAAAGCAACACTATGTCTCCTGGGGATAGTGCCCCAAAGGATGCTTACCAAAGAGGAGAGCAAGCTGCTAGCTCAATTAGTGCATGTGGCTTGTTTCAAAATTGCTTGCGCATTGGCATAGACATGTACAGGATTGCAAATCTTAAAACACTCACTTTTGTGCTGAAACACAAATCTTCCGTATATGATAAAGTATGGGGCCCGTATTTGATAACCGAAAAACTCCAATGGTATGTCTGTTAACCCTGGATCCCTGACCCAGTGGCCTAGTTGAACTTGGCAATTGAGTGATTCGAGATCAGCACCTACCATGACAATATGATGCTGCCATTTAGAATGGTTATATTAGTAAGGACATCTGCTTTTGTTATTTAACTGATATTGTCTTATGTGAGTATTTTATGTGGGATGTACTGGTTTCCTTAAATAAATAAAAAGTTACAAAAAAAAAAAAGATTTAACTTTATGCTGCAAAGGTGTTCCTTATTCAGAATGCATGGAATTAATGTAAAATGAACTTGTCAGTCAATGCAAGAAAATGTGAGTTCATTAATAGCTGTATAAATCTATACAATATGTAATAAATAGGCAACAGTGTTGCTGCTTTGATTGGGAATCATTGATATTTTTAATCCAATCTCTACAGGAATTTGTGTCGGATTACATCAGATGCACTCAGAGACTGAACGACTTTGATCATCACTTAGGAAACATACTAAATCTTGCATTTCAGGAGTCGAAAATACTTGAATCTGCTTTTAAGGTACAGTGTTACTGTAATCTAGGATCCCTCTTCTTCACATGCAATGCCAAAACCAGAGACTGGTATCTCTAGAACAGGGGTCGGGAACCCATGGCTCGCGAGCCAGATATGGCTCTTTTGAGGGCTGCATCTGGCTCGCAGACACGTGTCGCCATACTTCGCGGTTCCCCACTGACCCAGCTGCTCCCCGGTCCTCCACCGCCCGGGCTTAAAATGCTGTCAGCCCGGGCGGAACGCGGCAGGACAGCTGGAGTCAGCGGCACCGGCGTGCTCTCTTCTCCTCCCCCCCCGCCACCCCGCGGCCCGGAAGAGGAAGTGGAGAGCATCGGGTGCCTGCGCGGGAAGAAGAGACCACACTAGCGTGGTCTCTTCTTCCGCGCAGGCACCCGATGCTCACCACTTCCTCTTCCAGGCCGCGTGGGGGAGGAGAAGAGAGCACGCCGACTGGAGTCATCCGGGTGCCTGCGCGGGAGTCATCGGGTGCCTGCGCGGGTCTTGCCGCGCAGGCACCCGATGCTCTCCACTTCCTCTTCCGGGCCGCGGGAAGAAGAGAGCACGCCGGGAAGAAGACTGCAGCGCGGCTCCGAGGAAAATGAAAATCTTCAACCGCGGCCGATGGGACTCCGCCTTCGCCTCCGCGAGGGCTGAAAATGAAGGAGGTTAGCGTTGGGAGGTGGCTGCTGCTGCCGCGAGTTCCCGGGGGGGGGAAGGGGGAGAGAGAGAGTGAATGAGCGAGCAAGCATGTGTGTTTGAGATCCTGTGTGTGTGAGTGAGAGATTGCATGTATGTGAATGATTGAGAGCCTGTATATGTGAAAGAGAGTATGTCTGTGATTGAGATCCTGCCTGTGAGAGAGAGAGCATGAATGTAAGTTTACCATTGGGACCCTGTATGTGTAAGTTTGTAATTGAAAACCTGTTTGTTTGAAAGAGTATGTGTGTATGATTGAGATCCTTTGTGTGTGAGAGAGATCATGTGTATGTATGATTAAGAGCCTGTGTGTATAAATAAGAGAGATCATGTGTGTCTGTGTCTGATTGACAGCTGGTTTAGGTGATGGAGCATGTGAGTATGTGATTGAGAGCCTGTGTTTAAATGAGAGAGAGAGACCATGTGTGTCTGTGTGATTGAGAGCTGATTTAGGTGAGGGAGCATGTGAGTATGTGATTGAGAGCCTGTGTTTAAGTGAGAGAGAGAGACCATGTGTGTCTGTGTGTGATTGAGAGCTGATTTAGGTGAGGGAGCATGTGAGTATGTGATTGAGAGCCTGTGTGTAAATGAGAGAAAGAGAGGACATGTTTGTAAGCATGTGAATGAGAGTCTGTGTGTGAGAGAAAAAGACAGCATGTATTTATGTGATTGAAAGCCTGTGTGTGTGTAAGCGTGAAAAGATAGACAGCATGTGTGTAAATGTGTAATTAAGAGCCTATATAAGTGAGAGAGAAAAAACATTTGTATATGTGAGTGACTGAGAGCATGTGTGTATAGGTGTGTCATTGAGAGCCAGTGTGAGAGAGAGCGCTGGTATGTGACTGAGAGAGGAGAAAGTTCCAAGCAAACCACCCCACCTCCTGCTAATTCAGAACAATCTCAGGACACCTGGATATCAAACGTTCCCAGGTATGCAGAGCAAAAAAATTTTTGTATCCTTATTATTTTTCATTACTGGATCTTTGTGTCTGCTATTTTGAAATATTTTGTTGGTATCTGGAAATGTTTTATATGAGTTTTTAATTATTGGATATTCCACTCATCAGCTGTTTCGAAATATGTTCTTTTGTTAGTACAGTTTTACTGCTGATGATTTTATATTTCTTGATTTGTTTTATAAGGATGTGTGATGTTTCTTTTTTCCTTTGTTACACTGCATACAGAGACTCTGGCTTGTTGCAGTTTCCAATTCAGTTTTTGTCTGCATGCTTCTTGTTATGCGTTTTGGTCTCTTTATTCTATGTTAGGTGAGGGACAGCACGTGATTCAGGTGAGGTTTTCTGCTGGCGTGTAGTTTCTGTGTAGGACTCTATAGCAGCCTGACTTGGTCCGTTTTCCTAATAGGAGATGTATTGGTGTCTTAAGGCCTGGTGTAATATTTTCAGAGACTTATTGTACTTTAAAAGTGTGATCTTACATAAAATGCACACATTTACTTGTATTTAGTTTTAAACATATTGTATGGCTCTCATGGAATTACATTTTAAAATATGTGGCGTTTATGGCTCTCTCAGCCAAAAAGGTTCCTGACCCCTGCTCTAGAAGAAACATTGTGGGTATTTAGCTACCTGATGTGATTTATTTATGGACCAATTCCTGACAAATTATGTGGCTGGGAGCCAGATTAGTGCAATACAAGAGAATGTCAAGACGTTAGGGGATTGTCTTAAGCAGCTGTCAAGAACACTGATCTTTTTTGAGGTGTTACCTGTTTGTGGCAAGGAGAAAGATAAGAAACTTCAATGCACAGCTTAAGGAGCCTGGCATGAATTTCTTGGATGTTGGAGCTTCACCTGAAGGGATAAAAGACTTTAATAGTTATAGCCTGCATCTCCTTGAGAGAGGAAGCATAGTCTAGATGAATAGTTGAGCTCTTACAAGAGTTTAAACTAAATAAGGGGGCAGAGGATGGGGGGGGGTGGCAGAAGGAAACTGATTGACTCAGCTTTTCCCACCCAATAAACAAATAACGTGAAACAGGAAACTGACAAAAACTGGGAATCTCATAGAGTCACTTGTAACAAACAGGGAGGGTAAGGTGGTTAGTAAGAATGTGCTTTTGTTTGAAATTAAATAGGAAATATCGATGAAATGTTGTGTTTGTGTCAATGAAATGAAAGCAAAATTAACAATTTTGTTTGTGATTCATTTTGTTATGAAATAGAAAGCTGCCTCTTCCATCCCCACTGAAAAAACCCCACACTACCACAATTAAAAACAAAAATTCCCCTTGGGTTTGCTATCATCCCACCAATACCTTACTCTACATGTGGGTTAAAGGAGGCACAAATGAACCCTAGTGACTCCTGCTCTACTTGTGTCATACCTCAAAATGGCGCTGAACTGAGGCCATTGCCATTTTGAAATATGGCACCAACCGGGCAGAAGCAACTGGAGATGGCTCCTGTCCCTTTTTTACCCACATATAGTGCAAGATACAGGGATAGGAAGTGTCTGGGGAGTTAGAGGGCTGGTGGAAAACCTGAAAGGGGTGTATTTTTAAAAAAATTAATGAAACAACATGAAAAATAAAAAACAAAGACAAACAAACCACCCCTGACATGAAACAATTTTCCAGTATGCACAGCTCTAGTGTGTAGGCATGAGGATCTACAGAAAGAGACAAGAGAATGAGCAATATCTAGAATGCTGTGCGTACAAATGCTCACAGCCTGGTTAATAAAATCCTGTAAATTTCCAGAGGTAGATTGGGTATTGTTGGTATCATAGAGATGTGGCATAATGAGTCCTAAGACTGGAATGTAGCCATTTCAGGCTGTACTTTTTTCTAGGAAGACAGACTAGGCCAAAAAGGGGAATGGAGCATTTTGTTTTGTTAAAAAAAGAAAAAAAAAAAGAAAAAGCCACACATTAAAGCAATTGAAATGTAGGAGTTGCAGGGGAGGGAAGAGATACTCAGGCCGATACAGTACAGTGCGCTCCGGTGGAGCGTACTGTTTACCCGCAATTGGACGCGCGCTTTCGATGCGCTAGCTTTACCCCTTATACAGTATGGGGTAATAACGGGTCGAAAATGCAAATGCATGTTGATGGCCCTATTAGGTATTCCTGTGCGATTCAGAAAGCAAAATGTGCAGCCAAGCCACACATTTTACTTTCAGAAATTAGCGCCTACCCTTTTCTGTGCACCCTCCAACTTAATATTATGGTGATATTAAGTCGGAGGTCCCGAAAGTAAATAAAAAGTTAAAAAAAAAATAAAAAATTTGAAATCGGCCCACGGCTTGCGGGTTGAAAACCGGACGCTCAATTTTGCCGGCATCGGGTTTCCGAACCCGTGGCTGTCAGCGGGCTCGAGAACCGACGCCAGCAAAATTGAGCGTCGGCGGTCAAACTCGCTGACAGCCGCTGCTCCTGTCCAAAAAGAGGCGCTAGGGACACGCTATTGTCCCTAGCACCTCTTTTTGCCGCGGACCCTAATTTAAATATTTTTATTTACTGTATTGCGCGCACAGGACACTGGCCTGTGTGCGTGCTGGGAGACCGGGCGTTTGCCCGCTCTCCCGTGACTTTTACTGTATCGACCTGACTGTGAGTTATCTTAGAAAGGAGAACTTGCACTTCTCTTTACACCATGTGAACTACAGACTTCCAGTGCGGGCAGAAGAGCTGCAGACACATTCTCCGTGTGAGAGAATAAGGCATCATTTGGAGGGTAGGTCCTAACTGATCTCTTTCCAGGTGACCATGTTCCTCTAAACAGGGCCGGTACAAGGATATTGGGCGCCATAGGCAACCCTTGCGCTGCCACCCCCCCTTCACCCGGTCGCGCCCTGTTTCGGCGCCAACTCTGTGCTTCTCAGGGTGCCGAGCCATAGGGGGCACCGAAGAGCAGTCACACGGTGCCGCAAGCGGGGGCCTATTCTGCTCGCGGCAAAGAGAAATAGAAACAGTCGGCGCCGAAACAGGTGGGGGGTGGCGACACTAGGGATGTGAATCGTGTCCTCGATCGTCTTAACGATCGATTTCGGCTGGGAGGGGGAGGGAATCGTATTGTTGCCGTTTGGGGGGGTAAAATATTGTGAAAAATCGTGAAAAATCTAAAAATCTAAAAATCGCAAAACCGGCACATTAAAACCCCCTAAAACCCACCCCCGACCCTTTAAATTAAATCCCCCACCCTCCCGAACCCCCCCCAAATGAGTTAAATAACCTGCGGGTCCAGCGGCGGTCCGGAACGGCAGCGGTCCGGAACGGGCTCCTGCTCCTGAATCTTGTTGTCTTCAGCCGGCGCCATTTTCCAAAATGGCGCCGAAAAATGGCGGCGGCCATAGACGAACACGATTGGACGGCAGGAGGTCCTTCCGGACCCCCGCTGGACTTTTGGCAAGTCTCGTGGGGGTCAGGAGGCCCCCCACAAGCTGGCCAAAAGTTCCTGGAGGTCCAGCGGGGGTCAGGGAGCGATTTCCCGCCGCGAATCGTTTTCGTACAGAAAATGGCGCCGGCAGGAGATCGACTGCAGGAGGTCGTTCAGCGAGGGTTCCGGCGCCTCGCCTCAGCTGAAGACAACAAGATTCAGGAGCAGGAGCCCGTTCCGGACCGCTGCCGTTCCGGACCGCCGCTGGACCCGCAGGTTATTTAACTCATTTGGGGGGGGTTCGGGAGGGTGGGGGATTTAATTTAAAGGGTCGGGGGTGGGTTTTAGGGGGTTTTAGTGTGCCGGCTCACGATTCTAACGATTTATAACGATAAATCGTTAGAATCTCTATTGTATTGTGTTCCATAACGGTTTAAGACGATATTAAAATTATCGGACGATAATTTTAATCGTCCTAAAACGATTCACATCCCTAGGCGACACTGTGTGCTTCTCAGAAGCACAAAATCTCTATTTCTGTTTGCCGCGAGCGGGATAGGCCCCGCTTGTGACACCACGTGGCTGCTCTTCGGCGCCCCCTATGGCTCGGCGCCCTAGGCGACCTCCGAAGTTCGCCTAATGGACGCGCTGGCCCTGCCTCTAAAGCAGTAATAAGGGCTGCCAGACTGGGGTTGGACTGCTATACTATGTCCCTGAAGGCCTCCTCTATATCTAATCTAATCAAAGTTTTTATGTTGTCCAGTTTCTGTTCCTCCAGTTCTGAGAGTCAGGATCTCTTTGTTCTGGGCACATACGTACATTCTCTTGCCAACAGCTAGATAACCAGACACGTGGCTTTTGGTCCAAAAGATTGGATAGACTCCATCTCATTCCTGGATCTCTGCAACTTAATGCTTATGGATTATTAAAGTTATTTCAAGCTGTTTAAGGTGCTTTATGTTAGTTTGTCAATGACTAGAAATAGAACTAAAATTAGGGATTTACTAATTAGCCAATTACTAAAATCAGGGTTACATTGATGTGTAACTAACCTTAATTGACTCTTATTGTGAAAACAATTTCCTCCTAATTGGGATAATAGTCTATATATTAAAAAAATGTGACTGAGGTGGGTGGGAATGAAACACTACTGATTAATTGTCCAGGAACCAGCTCTCACACCTTCTCAGGTTTCATTCCACGCTCACATTTATTTTCCAGCCCACACAAATTAAATTTAGGCCTCAAACTACAAGGACAATTAATTCAGATGTGTAAACTTCGTTCTTAGCACACAATATTCCTACATAGTAATAGTTCAACCCTCAAACAAATTCCCCAGCAAATCAATTACTCACAAGTCCCGCTCAACCCATCAGCAGACGCAGCTTCTGGTACCATCACTCCCTCAGAACTGAATAAGGTAAATTATGGATACTGTACTTCTGTTTCAAGCAAACTGACTTTTGGAAATTCCAGAAACACTGCCAATATTTGAGTTTCAGTCTACTCTTCATAGAAAAATGGAAAACACCTAGAAGATTAAAAGAAACAAAATGTCAGAGGCAAAAAATTTCCCAGAAAGAAATATGACAGTAGCAGTTGATAGGAAAATTACATTTACACGAAAATGTCTTTTTGTATTATGTGTAGAATAGGCATCGCACACTTTAGTTTAGTCTGTTGCAATTTAGAAAGATTGCATACTTAGAGACAAGCTATTGCAGTTGGCCGAGATCTCTCATCTTGATCAATTGTTTAAGCTTTTCTAGTTATAGTAATGCTATTATTAATACCATTTTCTAGTTTTGGTAACACTATTATACTAATGCTACTTTACATTGATAGTTTCTGGATTTGTTTGACACTGCAGTACTGTGACAAATATATTTTCATGAGCTTAATAAATATGAGGTAAGTTCACGCTGTGAGACCTGTATATCGTTTAGAGTATCTGAAGTGGCTGAAAATGACATTGGACGTGATCTAGCAGAACTGAAGCCTGGATAGGCAAAAAAGGAGTTAATTTGCATGAGTTCTACTCTAGAGGAAACCAGAAGCGCACAGCTGAGGATGCTGGGTTTTAGCTCTGTTAGTTGTAACAAACTGAATTATAGTTAAGATTTATTTTTATTGACCTGATTTAGTATGTAATTAACTAAATTGTCTTACATAAATCCATTTTGATATTATTTTAAATGTACTGCATTTTTTTCTCATTGAGCCTCATTAAAAAGCTTCCAGCTCTGTGGTATCTAACCTTTTGCATATATACAACATTAATCATGAATACGGTAAATAAAGTGCTAAATATAAACAGAAAAAGAATGTCAGTTTCAAAAACTTTCCATGAAATATGTACGGTATATTGCTCCACAAGGTAAAATATGAAGAAACAGTAGGTTAAGTGGGAAACAGTAATTAACAAGAAAACGCATATTAAAAAAATGAAAATTTGAAATCAGGTGATGGTTAATCTTAGGCATATAATTATAGAATTGCAGTTACACAAAAATGACATCATTGACCCCCCCTCCCTTTCTAACCATTCATATTTTCTACCATGGAAATCAGAATTTCTTAACACAGAGAAATGGTATTATCTAAAAAATAGACTTAGTATTTCATTTATATTTTAGAATAGCAATAAGCCCATCAGCCTATATTTATTTCTCACTATTATAGGGCCTATGCAATAAAACTTATGTTAAAAAATTGAATGTGCCCTCTAAAATGTCACTTAACGAGTGACACAATAACTTTTGTCAACTGCACATAGAAACATAGAAATGACGGCAGAAGAAGACCAAATGGCCCATCCAGTCTGCCCAGCAAGCTTCACACATTTTTTCTCTCATACTTATCTGTTTCTCTTAGCTCTTGGTTCTATTTCCGTTCCACCCCCACCTTTAATGTAGAGAGCAGTGATGGAGCTGCATCCAAGTGAAATATCTAGCTTGATTAGTTAGGGGTAGTAGCCGCCGCAATAAGCAAGCTACACCCATGCTTATTTGTTTTAACCAGACTATGTTATACAGCCCTTATTGGTTGTTTTTCTTCTCCCCTGCCGTTGAAGCAGGGAGCTATGCTGGATATGCGTGAAGTATCAGTCTTCTCCCATGCTGTTGAAGCAGAGAGCCATGCTGGATATGCATCGAAAGTGAAGTATCAGGCACATTTGGTTTGGGGTAGTAACCGCCGTTAGAGATGTGAATCGTGTCCTCGATCGTCTTAACGATCGATTTCGGCTGGGAGGGGGAGGGAATCGTATTGTTGCCGTTTGTGTGTGTAAAGTATCGTCATAATCGTTAAAATCGTGAGCCGGCACACTAAAACCCCCTAAAACCCACCCCCGAACCTTTAAATTAAATCCCCCCCCCAAATGCCTTAAATTACCTGGTGGTCCAGCGGCACACTAAAACCCCCTAAAACCCACCCCCGACCCTTTAAATTAAATCCCCCACCTTCCCGAACCCCCCCCCAAATGCATTAAATTACCTGGGAGTCCTCCGTAGGGGCGGTCCGTGGCTAAATCGGGGGAAGGGGGAGAGCACGAAAACCGGCACACTAGATCGTGAGGTCTTCAGCCGGCGCCATTTTTCAAAATGGCCGCCGCAAAATGGCGGCGGCCATAGACGAAAATGATTCGACGCAAGAGGTCGTTCCGGACCCCCGCTGGACTTTTGGCAAGTCTTGTGGGGGTCAGGAGGCCCCCCCAAGCTGGCCAAAAGTTCCTGGGGGTCCAGCGGGGGTCAAGGAGCGATTTCCTGCCGCGAATCATTTTCCGTACGGAAAATGGCGCTGGCCATACGCGTATGGCCGGCGCCATTGTCCGTACGGAAAATGGCGCCGGCAGGAGATCGACTGCAGGAGGTCGTTCAGCGAGGTCCGGAACCCTCGCGAGATTTCCGGACCTCGCTGAACGACCTCCTGCAGTCGATCTCCTGCCGGCGCCATTTTCCGTACGGAAAACTATTCGCGGCAGGAAATCGCTCCTTGACCCCCGCTGGACCCCCAGGAACTTTTGGCCAGCTTGGGGGGGCCTCCTGACCCCCACAAGACTTGCCAAAAGTACAGCGGGGGTCCAGAACAACCTCTTGCGTCGAATCGTTTTCGTCTATGGCCGCCGCCATTTTGCGGCGGCCATTTTGAAAAATGGCGCCGGCTGAAGACCTCACGATCTAGTGTGCTGGTTTTCGTGCTCTCCCCCTTCCCCCAATTTAGCCACGGACCGCCGCTACGGAGGACTCCCAGGTAATTTAATGCATTTGGGGGGGGGGTTCGGGAGGGTGGGGGATTTAATTTAAAGGGTCGGGGGTGGGTTTTAGGGGGTTTTAGTGTGCCGGTTTTCCTGCCCTCCTCCTTCCCCCGATTTACAATTTTTTGACGATAAATCGGGGGAATTGGTATTGTATCGTGGCCCTAACGATTTTTGACTATTTAAAATATATCGGACGATATTTTAAATCATCAAAAAACGATTCACATCCCTAACCGCCGTAACAAGCCAGCTACTCCCCGCTTTGTGAGTGCGAACCCTCTTTTCTTCTCCCCTGCCGTTGAAGCAGAGAGCTCTGCTGTATATGCATTGAAAGTGAAGTATCAGGCTTATTTGATTTGGGGTAGTAACCGCCGTAACAAGCCAGCTACTCCCCTCTTTGTGAGTGTGAATCCTTTTTTCCACATTTCCTCTTGCTGTTGAAGCTTAGAGCGATGTTGGAGTCACAGTAAGCATGTGTATGTTTATTTAATAAGGGTATTGTCTCCAGGCAGTAGCCATCATTCTGGCGAGTCACCCACTCTTCATTGGTGGCCTCTTGACTTTATGGATCCACAGTGTTTATCCCACGCCCCTTTGAAGTCCTTCACAGTTCTGGTCTTCACCACATCCTCCGGAAGGGCATTCCAGGCATCCACCACCCTCTCCGTGAAGAAATACTTCCTGACATTGGTTCTGAATCTTCCTCCCTGGAGCTTCAAATCGTGACCCCTGGTTCTGCTGATTTTTTTCCTATGGAAAAGGTTAGTCGTTGTCTTTGGATCATTAACACCTTTCAAGTATTTGAAAGTCTGTATCATATCACCTCTGCTCCTCCTTTCCTCCAGGGTGTACATATTTAGATTCTTCAATCTCTCCTCGTACGTCATCCGATGAAGATCCTCCACCTTCCTGGTCGCCCTTCTCTGTACCGCCTCCATCTTGTCTTTGTCCTTTTGAAGATACGGTCTCCAGAACATAAAAATAACTGCTCAATAGTGTAAGGATAGTATTAGCATGGAGATAACACAAAAAGGGTAGTGTCCATGTGCTGTGTTGTAAAATTCCCCAGTGCTAATTATCGGCCCAAAATGTAAAGGCTGATTAGCACGGGAGATTTCCTTTCTCCCAAGCCCCATGGATCACAGCTGTCCCTCTGTGTAGCCTCCTACCAAACACCATCAGGCATTCCCATCCCTGACCAGCATCACACTATCCTCCCCAAGCACCATCAAGCATCCTGCCATCATGTGACCATCCCATCCTGAGGGAGATCTTTCCCTGAATCTCCTCTAACCCCCCTCCCCCAATAAGCACCATTATAGTAGTGATGTGTCTCCTACTGATATCATTCGGTGGCTGTAACTGTGACATGTGAGTGGGGGTGTTAACTGGGTTCATAGAGGGCTTGGGTTATATCTTCCTCAGGAGCTTGGGGAGTATGGATTTGATGGGCCTATTAGAAGTTTGTATGATGGTTCTTTGTGGGAGGGGGGATGTATGTTGGTATGAAGGTGTTGGTATGATGGTGTTGGTATGAAGGATGTGTGATGTTGCATGGGGAAGGTACCTCATAATGCTCTGGAGGGGGTAGTCTGATGGTGCTGATGGGCAATGGGGAGGTGGGCAGTTTATGATCTGCAGGGTTTGTGGGGGTAAGAGGAAATCCCCCATGCTAACTGGCTTAGAATGAAAGTGCCAGTCAGCATGGATAATTTGGAAATGACTAGGTGCTTTTAGGCCTTAGCATGCACAATAAAACTTTAACACCTAGTCCATGGCACGTGTTATCTTTTTTGTAATCGATCCCACAGTAAATAGCATGTGGAGAAACATACCATGATAATTACTGAGGACATTCCAAAGACTCTGTGTGACATTGTGAGCAATCTTTGGTTAGCCAGAGGATAGATTCAGTCTGTACTCTGACAAAAATCTTTCATAAACTTCTTTATTAATGACAAGAAACACAAGTAGCTTCGCTATGCTTTGGAGTTCAACAAAACCAAACATAGTGTTACAGCTTAACAGTTCAGCTCTTTCTTTAGGCTTCTTTCTCTTCCCTGGACTTCCTGTTCCCTCCTGGGACCTCCACCTGGACCAGGATTCCCTGCTGTCTTAGGCTTAAGGTGAACTAGGCCAGGTCTCTAAATACGGTCCTTTATTTTATTTTTATTTATAAAAATGTATTAATCGCTTTCCAGTTTTTACAATACACTCTTTCAAAATAAATTAAAACAACACTGATAAAACAAAAATAAACACAAATCTAAAATACATCTTAAATATGCTATTCATAATATCTAAATCCCTCCTTCAGGTATTTATTAACCTATCAGTCAAAGGGTACAATCTGAGATCAAGCTGCTTTTATTCAGATTTATTTCAAAGCTCATTAGCCATCAGCCAAGTCTTTAGTTTAAGCTGGAAGTGCATCAGATCACTTTCCTCCCTAATAAACAAAGGAATGTCCTTCCATAATTTAGGTACAGACATTACAAAGGATCGATTTTGTAATCTAATATGTCAAAATCTCTTGACTGGAGGAAGCTGAAGTTGATAACCATACTGTAAATGTATAATTCATGCAGAAGATTTCCAAGAGATCTTATTAGACATGTGGGGAGGACCCAACCCATGTAAAATCTTGAAAACAAGCACTAGAACCTTGAATTTGCATCGCAACCTAACTGGTAACCATGCAATTTCAACAAAAGAGGTGAAGCAGACTCTCATTGAGAGCAGCCCAAAACTACTCTTGCTGCCATATTTTGGACCATTTGAAGCTTCCGGATCAAATTGCCTGGGAGACCCAATAGATTAAATTACAGTGATCAATGACAGAGATCACAAGGGCATAGACTACTAATTTTAAAGCTTGTAAACTCATAAACACTTTCAACTGCCATACCAATCTCAAACAACAGTAAGCAGAGCAAAGCATCTTATTAATTTGATTTTCCATTTGTTTTGGGGTTTTCTCCTGTATATTCCTTCACAGACTCATATGCATATAATGTCCCTAATTTTAATGTGTTTAATACCATTTAACTCCAGTTAAGTTTGCACACTAAGCCATTACTACATGAGGGCATGCTAAATGGCTTTAACATGCTTGCTAAGATTTATAGCGTAGGATCCTATATTGAATGAGGTGGTTGAAATTATTTGACAGTTGGCCTCATGTTTTATAATACACTTGAATTATGAAATTAATATGTATTATGATATATTAACTTCTAGGGAAATTGTACTGATGTTATATTTTTTTCCACTGTTTCTGAAATGATTAGAAAAGTGAAATGTTTATCTCACATTTTATCACTAGAGAAATCAGAATAAGGTTAACTGTATGGACCTTTGGTCTTCTTTCAACCCAACCCACTATGGACCCAACTCACCTATTTAGAGGTTAGAACATAAGAACATGCCATACTGGGTCCGACCAAGGGTTCATCAAGCCCAGCACCCTGTTTCCAACAGTGGCCAATCCAGGCCATAAGAACCTGGCAAGTACCCAAAAACTAAGTCTATTCCATGTTACTGTTGGTAGTAATAGCAGTGGCTATTTTATAAGTCAACTTAATTAATAGCAGGTAATGGACTTCTCCTCCAAGAACTTATCCAATCCTTTTTTAAACACAGCTACACAAACTGCACTAACCACATCCTCTGGCAACAAATTCCAGAGTTTAATTGTGCGTTGAGTGAAGAAGAACTTTCTCCGATTAGTTTTAAATGTGCCAGATGCTAACTTCATTGAGTGCCCCCTAGTCTTTCTATTAATCGAAAGAGTAAATAACCGATTTACATTTACCCGTTCTACACCTCTCATGATTTTAAATACCTCTATCATATCCCCCCTCAGCCATCACTTCTCCAAGCTGAAAAGTCCTAACCTCTGTAGTCTTTCCTCATAGGGGAGCTATGCCATTCCCTTTATCATTGTGGTCGCCCTTCTCTGTACCTTTTCCATTGCAACTACATCTTTTTTGAGATGCGGCGACCAGAATTGTACACCGTATTCAAGTTGCGGTCTCACCATGGAGCGATACAGAGGCATTATGACATTTTCCATTTTATTCACCATTCCCTTTCTAATAATTCCCAACATTCTGTTTGCTTTTTTTGACTGCCACAGCACACTGAACCGACAATTTCAATGTGTTTATCCACTATGACTCCTAGATCTCTTTCTTGGGTTTTAGCTCCTAATATGGAACCTAACATTGTGTAACTATAGCATGGGTTATTTTTCCCTATATGCACTTATCCACATTAAATTTCATCTGCCATTTCGATGCCCAATTTTCCAGTCTCACAAGGTCTTCCTGCAATTTATCACAATCTGCTTGTGATTTAACTACTTTGAACAATTTTGTATCATCTGCAAATTTGATTACCTCACTCGTCGTATTTCTTTCCAGATCATTTTGTTGCGTCAGAGGTGGACCCTTGGGCTGAGGTGGGGTTGACGCAACCCGTAGGCGAGGACCTATGGGTCCCCACCGTCAGCAGGTGGAGTGGGCTGAAGCTAGAGGCCGCTGGAGCTTCACCTATACCAGCCCTCGTTCTCCTCAGGTTGAGCCTTTGGGTGCCAGGGCTGGCAGGACTTAGGTGGGCCTCGAGGTTAGCTAGAGGTGAGTAGCTGTTCAGCCCAGAGACAGCAGTCAGTAGATGGCTTAGTTCTATCCTGGACTGGATTCGGTACGAGGGCTCAGGTACCAAAGGAACAATAGGGAAATGGAGGTACCCGAGCAAAGGAAGGCCTAAGCCTTGAAAGTCCACGTCCAGAGGAAAGGCGAGGAGAGGCGTCACTGACAGGCTGGATTCTGAGCCGGTGGTGAGTGGAAGTTGGGGCAAGCAACAAAGAACTCTGGATGAAGAAGAGTCTGTGCGAAGTCATGCAAAGCAAGGGTCAGGGCATGGAGAATGCAGGTATAGTCAATCCAGGCTATAGTCATGGTATGGAGCAGGCAGACGTGGTCAGGCAAGGCAGTGGTCGGGGCGCGGAGAAGGCAGGCATGGTCAGGCAAGGCAGAGGTCAGAGCGCGGAGAAGGCAGAGATGGTGAGGCGTAGCTGAGGTCTGAGGCTGGAGAGAAGCTGAAGAGTAGTCAGGCGTAGCGAAGGTCAAGCCCAGAGAGTCAATCCAACACATAGACGAACAGGAACTAAGAGAACAGGAACCAGGAACTACAGGAAGGCAGGAACACAGGATGAGACAATTCAAGGAATAGCAACGAGTGCTCTGAGTATGAGGAGACCTGTTGCAAAGGCAACACTATGGAGCAAGGCCTGAGCTTTTATACACTGAAGAGACTGACGTCAGCATCCGGGTCTGCGACCAGGTTCCTGCCGCGGACCTTTTAAAGGAATCACTGATGTGCGCGCACCTAGGAAGGGGTATGGTGTTGGTGGCAGCATCTCTCCGCGGGCCACGCAGAGAGGCCCAATGAACAGGGACATCCCGGCTGGCAACACTGGGCAGTGCAGCAGGGCCGGAGGCACCAGAGGCAACCCGAGGTCAGAGCTTGCGGCCTACCACCACCAGCGAAGAGAAGCCAGCAGCTAGAATCCATCTGAAGAGGTGAGAGGGCCTTGCCGCGGGGCTGCTGCGGGCGGCACGCATAAAACATTTAGAAATATATTGAAAAGTACGGGTCCCAATACAGATCCCTGAGGCACTCCACTGCCCACTCCCTTCCACTGAGAAAATTGTCTATTTAATCCTACTCTCTTTTCCTGTCTTTTAGCCAGTTTATAATCCGCGAAAAGACATTGCCACCTATCCTATGACTTTTTACCTTTCCTAGAAGCCTCTCAGGAGGAACTTTGTCAAATGCTTTCTGAAAATCCAAATACACTTCATCTACCAGTTCACCTTTATCTACATGTTTATTAACTCCTTCAAAAAAGTGAAGCAGATTTGTGAGGCAAGACTTGCCTTGGATAAAGCCATGCTGACTTTGTTCCATTAAACCATTTCTTTCTATATGTTCTGTGATTTTGATATTTACAACACTTTCCACTATTTTTCCTGGCACTGAAGTCAGGCTAACCGGTCTGTAGTTTCCCAGATCACCCCTGGAGCCCTTTTTCAATATTGGGGTTACATTAGCCACCCTCCAGGTACAATGGATGATTTTAATGATAGGTTACAAATATTTACTAATCGGTCTGAAATTTCATTTTTTTAGTTCCTTCAGAACCCTGGGGTGTATACCATCTGATCCAGGTGATTTACTACTTTTCCGTTTGTCAATCAGGCCCACCACATCTTCTAGGTTCACCGTGATTTGGTTCAGTACATCTGAATCATTACCGATGAAAACCTTCTCTGGTATGGGTACCTTCCCAACATCCTCTTTAGTAAACACCAAAGCAAAGAAATCATTTAATCTTTCTGCGATGGCCTTATCTTCTCTAAGTACCCCTTTAACCCCTTGATTATCTAATGGTCCAACTGACTCCCTCACAGGCTTTCTGCTTCGGATATATTTAAAAAAAGTTTTTACTGTGAGTTTTTGCCTCTACGGCCAACTTCTTTTCAAATTCTCTCTTAGCCTGTCTTCTCAATGTCTTACATTTAACTTGCCAACGCTTATGCATTATCCTACTTTTTCTGTTGGATCTTTCTTCCAATTTTTAAATGAAGATCTTTTGGCTAAAATAGCTTCTTTCATTTCCCCTTTTAACCATGCCGGTGACAAATATGCCATGCCACGTCAAATACCTATTCAGGATCATTGAGCAAAATTTGAAAACACGATTCCAAGTTTGAGAAGGTTGACCTGGGAAATTGATTATTGGCGATTAGGCCAATAATGATCATATAATGGTAGTTAGGGGATGGGGTTGGATTAATGAGCTTTAGTATATTTACAGTGATGCTGCTAATTGTATTATTATATATTTTTTATATTGTGCTTGCATTTATATGCTGTTTATATTTATTGAATTGAAATTGGGAGAAGTGTTATTTTGTAGTTTTGTGAGGTATGCTCATCCCTTCCTAAGTGAGAGTGGGAGGTGTGGGTGTGTGTAAGAGGGTGTGTGTGTGTGTGTATATGTGTATAAGAGGATGTCTGTGTGTGTATGAGACAGTGAGTGTATAGAAGTATGAATGTGTGTGTGCGCCTGTGGATGTGTTTGTGTGAGAAGGTGCCTATATGTGGGGTGGGAGTAGGGGTGAGAGAGAGAGGAAGCATCTGTGTGCGCAAGTAAGACAGAAACCATCAGTTGTTTTGAAATGTATATTTTTTAATATGGTTTTACTATTCTGATTGATTTATATTTCTGGGTTGTATTGTTTTGAGGAATAGTGATTTTCTGCTTTTCCATTGTTGCACTGCATACATAATCTGGCTTGTCATTTCCTGTTCAGTTTTTGTCTGCATATGTGCATGTGTGAGAGAGAGGAAGTGTGTGTGTGTATGAGAGAGATGGAAGAAGCATGTCCGTGTGTGAGAGAGACACAGAGGAAGTGAGTGTGTGAGAGAGATACAGAGAAAGTGTGTGTGTGTGTGTGTAAGACATGCTCCCTCTGTCTCTCAACCAAGCATGTATGTGTGTGTATGAGAGAGAAGGAGCATATTGTGTGTTTGTGTGTATGTGTGCCCCAAGTCTATACCAAATCTTAGGATGACAGATATGGAGAACGGGAGATTTTTTAAAATCCTTATTAGATTTAATTATTGGGCATTATTTGATGTGTCTACTGTTTTGAAATATTTTATCGATGCTTAGGAAATATTAAGATTACATATTGGGGGGAGGGTGCCAAATACTCTAGGTATGCCTCTGGTTGAGTTATAACTATGAATGTCACTTTGTAAACCATTGAAATTTATACATAGAATGACGGTATATACAATGTCTAAATAAATAAATAAATAAATACTCTTTTAAAAATAATCTGAGAACTTAACTTTTTGGTCAAACCTTTCTGTTAGTTAAGGAACGATTTCTGAGGTTCTTATTGCCAGAGTGATAAATGATGTGCTAACTCTTATTTCTCAGGCTTGTCTTATTTTATCTATGAATGCTTTTATTATAAGCTACTTAGAATTGTGGATAATGTGACCTATAAATGTTTAAATTAATAATAAATAAGTCTAGAATAGAATAATGAGAAATTCAGGGTCTGACTGCCTCTGAGGCATGAGATGTATTACTATCAATTTCATTAAGAGGACAATTTTTAAATTTACCAGTGAAGCACTGGCATTATTCATATGCTTCAGCCAGCAGCATAGCAAAAACATATTGGGCTGATTTTCAAAGCCATTTATCTATGTACCCTAGTTACATGTATTCTTTTATGCAAACTGCTAATAGATATACCCGGGGGGAGGGAGTGGAAGTGAAGTTGGACCTTAGGTGCATGCTTTTTGATTTAAAAAAATATGCACCTATGTTTTCAAATCCCACTGGCAATCCATGTTACCTTGCCAAGTCACTTTACCCTCTGTTGCCTTGTACACACTTAGACCTAGATTCATCAAAAAGCTATAAATATAGCGAAAATAGCCCCTGCGATAAAAAAGGGGCATGGTTAGGCTAATTCGCAGGCTCCTGCATCGCATAGGTAAATAATACACGGCGCATTGCATTAGCACATGCCGCGTTATTTTATGTTGCTAGCGTAAATTAGTGCATGGTGCATTATTTTTTTCAGTTTATATATCTTGGTTTCCTGCAGCTGCTTCTTTGAGGGTGTGTCAGGCATGAGAGAGAGAAGAGAGGAGAGTTGGTGAGTGGTTTAGTAGGAGCAGGAGCTTTTTCAGAATCGAGGAGTGGTGTTGGTAGAGGAGTGGTGTTTGTGGTGAGGAGTGAGGAGGATGGAGCGTGAAGCGTGGGGAGAGAAGAGAGGAGAAGCATGAGGGGAGGAAAGAAGAGAGGAGGCAGGAGGATGAAGGCAGGAGTGATAGGAGTAGGGACAGGAACAGGAGTAGAGATAGGCAGGAGGGAAGGGAATAGGCAGATGGTGGATGGAGGGAGGAGGACGGCAGGCTAGGGATAGAGAGGGCAGAGGGGAAGAAAGTTGGCAGGGAGAGGGGAGTGGGAGGGAGAGTGAGGAAAGGGAGGACACCTCTCCGGAAGTGGAAGTGGCACCCCCTTCTGGCAGGCAGGCAGCAGGACACCCTTATCTCAGGGCTATCAAGTTCAATATGCAGGATAATGAGATAGTCATTGCAGGGGTCCTGGAGCGTTATGCCATGCTGTTTGGCAACCGTGCGGCCAAGACCTCAAAGACATCCAAGGGCCAGATTTGGCGCAACATAGCCCAGGGCATCTCCAGGCACAGTGGAGTCCAATGAAGTGGGGAGCAGGTGGCCCACAGGTACCGGGACATCAAGGTGCAGTTGAATCCAAGATGGCGGCCAGAAATAATTATATATGGCGAACCAGAGGAGAAGCCCCTTGTCCCATCATCTTCACCCCCATGGAGGAATGCCTTATACAAAGGTTGGGACCGAATGTCTTTGAGGGCATGGTTGAGCGGCTGACACCACACGAACTGAAGCTGGTAAGTTCACCTCACCTGTATATGGGCAGGCTGCAATGGATGTACACATCATTTGGCATAAGATGCTCATAATGCTTAAGAAGCAAAGTGCACCTCTGATGCCAAATGAAAAAAGGATACTTGCTGCCATTGGTACTTACGTCTTATGTTTTGTTTCTACAGCTCTCGCCCACGAAGCTGATGGTCTCAGCCAGCAATCCTCAGGGACCAGCAGCTTAACAGCCCTTTTGCACAGGCCCTTCTTGAAGGATGCTCAGACCCAGGTGAGAGAGGAGGAGGAACAGCAGCAGCCACAGGCTCAGGAGCCATTACAGATGCTGCAACCCCTGAAAAGATGGAAATGTTGAAATTTGGCAATGGGACGATTCCAGAGGGAATATGTTTGAATGGTATACAATTGGCCCAAAAGACCAGATTAAATCTTTAGGGATAATTATGGATTCAGAATTCTCTTTGGAAAAATCATATAACACAGGTGGCTCGTAATTCTTATTCTAAGTTAAAATTATTAAGACAATTGAGACCTTATTTGGGCTATATTGTGCTTAAATCGGTGGCTTTTGCTTTGGTTCTTTCTCACCTACATTATTGCAATGCAATATTTATAGGACTAGAAGGTAAAGTCATTCATAAACTTCAATTAATTGAAAATACTGTGGCCCAAATTGTGTTAGCAAAATCTCGTAGAACATCGGCTAAACCTCTACTATTGGAACTACATTGGTTGTCAATAGTGGATAGATGTAAGTTTAAAAATTTGGTGTTGGCGTTCAAAATATTGAATGATTTTGGTTCACCTTCTTTAAGAAACACTTTGACTTGTCATGTGTCTAACAGAAACCTTCATTCATCTAAAGGTCGATATCTACAGCTTCCTCCAGTGAAAAAATTTAAATATTTGCATTTGGCTATTAGATTATTCTCTAATGCTATTCCGAGTCTATGGAATGGTCTCCCAATAAGCATTAGAAGCATTAGAGAAGAAACTAATCTATGTAAATTTCGAAAAAAGTTGAAAACTTGGTTTATGGCTGCCATGTTATGATGATTTCATTAAATTGACTAGGATAGACTCAATAATACTAAAGGCAATATTAAAGGTAATATTAAAAGTAGCATTGATGGCAATATCAAATCAAAGTGATCAGGATATGGAATCAATTTGAATTGCTGCATTTTAATTTTAATTAATATGTTTTTAATCTAAATTGTAATTATTGTTAAATTTTATTTGTATATTTGTTTTATTTTTGTAAATCGCTTTGCACAATAAATATTTATGGTTTATGGTTTATTTTTTTTTTATATTCTGACATAAGTAAATCCATCACAACGGTGTACAATATAATAAAGGTAAGAAAATACAATACATAATAATATCAGTTAAAAATAATAAAAGGAAGATACAAAATTTATAAATAGTTATTTTAAAATAACTATTAACTTACAAATTATTAAGGCATTCTTAATAAAATAATAACTTATCAGAACATAAGTAAAACATAATAATACAATGCTAAAAATAGATAGGAATAAACAGTCTAAAACAATATTATGCCTGTATCTGTCTGTTAATCATTCTCTGCGTATGCGCATTTAAAAAGCCATGTTTTGAGTTCTGATTTGAATTTCTTGGTGTCTGCCTGTAGTCGTAATTGCATGGGTACTGTATTCCAAAATTTAGGGCCAGCTATTGATATTGCTCGTTCTCATACCTGATTCAGCTGGGCTGACTTTATTGTTGGAATTGTTAATAAGCCCTTGTTTGTGGACCTCAGATTTTTTTGGGGTATGTGCAATCATATTGCCGTGTTTAACCATTCAGTTTTTGTGCCATAAATTATGTTATGTACAATACATATGGTTTTATACTGTATATGATAATTAATTGGCAACCAATGTAGCGAGATCAAAATTGGTGTTATGTGGTCGCATTTTTTATTGCCGGTCAGGACTCTAGCCGTAGCATTCTATAAGATCTGAAGAGGTCGGGTGGTGGATTGAGGCAACCCTAGTAAAAGTGCGTTGCAATAATCGATATTTGAAAATATCAGCGCCTGTAAGACTGATCTAAAGTTGGCCAGTTCCAGCAAAGGTTTTAATCTACGTAGTATTAGGAGTTTAAAATAACCATCTTTCAATTTGGTAGCAATATGTTTATTCAAGTTCAGCTCTGGGTCCAGTATAACACCAAGATCTCTCACAAATGAAGAGGGCTTTATCTTAATGTCATTATCAAAAACCAGGTTAGGGAGATCATCATGCCTGCATTTTCTTTCTAATAGGATTATTTCTGTTTTGTCCATGTTTTGAATTAGCTTCATATGCTGCAGGAGTTGTTTTATGGCAGTTAGGTATACGACAATAATTTTAAATGTTTGTTCGATAGTGTCATCGATTGGGACAAGAAACTGTATATCATCGGCGTATAAATAGAAATTTAAGCCTAAGCCGGTGAGTAGATGGTAAATTGGTAATAAATATATGTTAAAAAGGGTGGCAGAAAGGGCTGACTCGTGCGGGACCCCTGTTTCGAGAGGAATTTTTTCAGAGACCGAATTTTTTATTTTTACCTGAAAGGAACGATTATTAAGGAAGGATGCAAACCATTTTAAGACAACATTTGTGATATCTATTTCTTTCAACCGATTAAGTAGAATATTATGAACGACACTGTCAAATGCAGCTGATAAATCTAAAAGAACTAAGAAGTAGCTCTGGCCTGTGTCAAAACCTCTTAAGACTGAATCTGTCATTGCAATTAAAAGGTAAAGCATTTAATAAATGATGATAAATAAATAAATATGAAATACAAATACTTCAAATGATATTAACACTGGATATGTCAGTAACAGTGGCAAGTTTAAAACAAAGGTGACTATTAAAAATCCGATGCGCGCATTAATTAGGGGATGTGCAAATAAGTCGGTCTTATTCACGTCGACTGAAATTTAAAAAGTGCCCAAATACACGAGTAAATGCCGCGGCGCTCACATCTCAAAACTTTTCAAAAAGGGGTGAGGGCATGGGCATGTCGGCACCTGGCCAAGAGATGCAAATATAAATACGCACCCTGGCACACACTGAGGTCCCCTGCCATGTAACTTTATTTCTGCTATGGATGGCGTGTAAGTTATTAAAAAAAAAAAAAATCGAACCATTTTGGAGGGGTTTAAATGGTCTGGAGTAAGTGTGGGGAGTGCCTGCTATCAAACCATAGGGGTTTTGGAGGGATCTAGCTGTTAACTGGGCAAACTGGTGGGCGTATGCCACTTTTAAACTCCCCCCCAACTTATACTGTAGTAGCAGGATTTGTGCACCAATGTGCACGGCCACTTAAAATTTGATGCAAATGTGTGCACAGCCAGGCTATTTTTTTTTTTTTTAACATGCGTGTGTATATTCGCTCAAGTTATTAAATAGCTGCATTGCTGGGTGTGGGCCGACCATGTGCGCAAATGTCCGACTGTGCGCCCGTTTGAAAGTTACCGCCTCTGTATGGAAATCACTTATCGTTGTAGGTAATTTTCATAAAGTTATTGGGGGGGGGGGGGGGGTTGTGTACATAAAATTAGCATATATGTGTGTAAGTATCTTGTACATTATAAACCTTGAGAATATCTGTGTAAATGTTAACAAGGAATAAAATGGGGCTGTTTATGGATGATCCAGGGTGGAGTCAGAAGTTGCTATTTTGTAACTGTGAGCTAGCACAAACGGTCTGTAACTCTCCAGAGCAGCGCTTCTCAACCGGTGTGTCGCCAAGCACCGGCAGGTGTGTCGCGTGCTCCCGGTCTCTCCCGCGTGCTGATAGCCCTGCTGCCGTTAACACCGGGCTATCAACACGTTCAAGCCCAGTGGGAACGGCAGCGGTGGCTGGACTTTTCTTCTTCCCGCGCCTGCCCCCCCCCCCCCATGATCCGGAACAGGAAGTGATACACAGAGCGGTGCGCGGGAAAGAGAAAGAGCCATGCCGCGTGGAAAAGTAGCAGCGGTGGGCAGCAGCATCGGCCCCCGAGCAATCGAAGCAGCTGGTAATCGGGAAAGGAGACAGCAGTATGAACCTCCCGTGGCCGATGGGATTCTTTTTTCTTGGCCTGCAGGGGCTGGAGGAGGAGGCTGCTGCATCTACCATTTGTGCTGGGGGGGAGAGGAAGAGAGAGAAGCAGCCAGTCAGCCTGCGTGTAAGTAGAGAATGTGTCTGTGATTGAGAGCATGTGTGTGACTGAGAGAAACTGGTCAGAGAGCTGATATGTGTGTATATGTGAGAGACAATGAAAGTGACTGCTCAGAGAGATGACTGATGTGTATGTGAGAGTGTGAGACAGTCAGGGATGTGACTGTGTGTATGTGTGTGTGAAAGAGAGAAAAAGCATGGAAGTGAGAAATCTGGATATGTGAGAAAGCATGGGAGTAAGAAGCCTGGTGTTGTTGGGGGAGGGGGTGTGTGTGTGTGAAAGAAAGCATGGGAGTGAGAAGCCTGATTATGTGAGCGAGAACATGGGAGTGGGAAGCCTGTGTGTGTGTGTGCATGCATGAGCGAGAGACTGGTTGATAAGGTGACGGTGTGTGTGAGAGAAAGAGACTGGTGTGTGTGAATGTGAGAGAAAGAATGTGATTCAGGGAATGAGAAGCCTGTGCACGTGGAGAGCGAGTATGGAAATGAGAGAGAGACTGGTGTGTGTGTGTGTAACAGAGAGAAAGTGATTATGGGAATGAGAAGCTTGTGCATGTGAAGAGAGTGAGCATGGGAGTGAGAAACTTGGGTGTGTGTGAGACACAGCATGGGAGGGAGAAGGCTGTATATGTTAGACAGAACATGGAAGAGGGAGAGTGTGTGTGTGTGTGTGTGTGTATATGCATGAGAGAGATCAGGTGACTGGTGTGTGTATGTGTGTGTGTGTGTGTGTGTGTGTGAGAGAGAGAAAGAAAGTGATTATGGGAATGAGAAGCCTGTGCATGTGGAGATAAGCATGGGAGTGAGAGACTGGTGAGGGTGTGTGAGACAGAGAAAGGGATTATGAGAGTGAGAAGCCCGTATATGTAAGTAGAACATGGGAGTGGGAAGCCTGTGTGTGTGTATGGCATGAGAGAAACTGTTCAGGAAGGTGACTGGTGTGTGTGTGTCAAAGACTGTTTGGGAGATGATTGGTGTGTGAGAGACAGAAACTGGTCATGGGAGCATGACTGGTATGGTGTGTGTGTGAGAGGCATGACTGGTATGGTGTGTGTGTGTGAGAGACATGGGCTTCTGGTGTGTGCTATGGCCTGCATGGAAGAGGAGTAGGAGAGCTGCTGGAGGGGTTAAGTAAAGGTGGCTTTTAAAGTTTATTTTTCTTGATTGACTGCCATTTTAATTATTTAATATTATGTGATGTGTCTGCTTTTTTGAAATATTTTATTGGTGTTTGGAGAATTTTTAATAGTTTTTTATGAGTTTTTAATTGTTGGATGTTATTCTGTTCATAGCTGTTTTGAAACATTTATTCTGCTTATTAGTATAGTTTTACAATTATTTCTGTGTGGGGATATATAGCTGCTTGCTAGTTCTGTTTTCCTAATAAGAGGTGTATTGGTTTTTAGGGCCTGATTTAATATTTGTAGTGTTGCCTTTTCATAGATCATGATTTTCCAAGAAAGTCCGTAGGCACTATGGATATATCTCAGATTAAAAAAATGAACATGGGACTAAGGAAAAACTTAGTTAACAAAAGATCCTCCTGTTTGAGTATATTCCATAATACAGATGTAACTGTGTACGGATTAGTTTATGTGCATTACTACAGATCCTGGGAGTATGTTAGGTCGGTTCTGTGTCTGTTACCGAGATGAGATATTTTACTAGCATGTAAGTGTTTGTATCAGTCTTATTTGTTGTGTTTTCTCAAGAGGACATGCATTGGTGGTAAACTGCTGTCTTTTCATAAGTAAGGCTATTGAGCCTGGAAGTAGAAGGAGTTTGAGTTGCTGTTACTGAGATGACACCAGAACCAGAATATCTTTTTTATAGGGTGAGTTGTATGGGGAATGTCATAATTCTGCTTTACATTCATTATTGTGGGTCAGTGGGGTTCCCGTGGATGCAAACTGTACTTTTACATCTAGCCCCGTAACGATCATGGGTCAGTGTGTCATGCATGTGAGAACCATCTGTCAGGTGTGTCCCGACAGAAAAAAGGTTGAGAACCACTGTTCCAGAGGATAGACACATGCTGGACTCTGACTTTTCTTACCTTCAGCCACATTCTTCAGTATTCACATCGTAGCATTCCTCTTCCATTTTCACTATTCACTTCTCAGCATATACTTTCAATATTCACATTTAATCTTTTGCTTCAGTATTCACCTTCTTACAGGTGGTGCTTCTCCTGGAGACCCAGGGCCTGTCTGTTTATAGCTGGGTCCAAACTCGTATTCCTGTTCTCTGGAGATCCACCCACTGAGTATCTATGTCTCTAGCTTTTAAGGTGGACCAGACTAGATTCTTGGTCCAGCACTGGTTAAGGAAGTTTTCCCACGACACACCTTCACAGTAAGCAATATCGGGTACATTTTTAATTGGCTATGGGCATAAAAAACGGGGGTTATGCATGTGGCTGGGCCTTGCATGCGCCATGCGCATTTTCAAAGGGGCCCAGCCGCACGCTTAACTCCGGTTACGCACAGAAGTGCTAGGCTGAAGGAAAGGGGCGGTCCGAGGGGCGGGGCTGGAGGCGGCCAGTACAGTGGCCATTTGCCGCTGTGCTGGGGAAGCACACACGGACAGTCGGCCGGCACACGCAAGTTGCTTCTGCTTCAACGGAGCAGAAGCAACAGAACAAAACAAACAAAAAGTTAAGCAGAACGGGTTTAGGGGGTGGGGATGAGAGGGGAAGAGGGAGGGAGTATGGGTAGGGGGTTGGGAAGTTCCCTTCCAGTCCGCTCCTTAATTGGAGTGGACTGGGAGGGAACAGGGGAAGGCCCCGATGCGTCGCTGTGCGTGGTTTTCTAAAATTAGGCCCCCCTCCGCGTGCTGCCCACACATGAGCGCGCGGATTATAAAATCTGGCGCGCATGTGTGAGTGGCCCACGGATTTTATTACATGCGCGCGCGTTCATGTGTGCACGCCAGGAAGCACGCGCACGTTTCTTTTAAAATCTACCCCTATATGTAAAACATTACTGAACTTGTTTGTACACTTTTGCACTTACTCATTGCCTCACGCAATTGAAATCACACTTGCCTTTTGTCTGTAGTTTTTGGGGGGGAGGTCTGGTGAACCTATCAGCAAACTGGGCATTCCAAATACCCGCACAAGTTAAGTATTTTCAGAAGCGGAGTATGCACCCACTTTATAAAATACCTGCTTAATTTTGGGTTATTATGTATGCCTTATTATAATTATTACACACTTAAAATGTATGGGGGTAATTTGAAAAAGAATATACGCACTTAAAATTGGGTTTTACATGTGTTAATGCACTTTTCCCAGGTAAGTGGGCTTTTGAAAATTGCTGTATTATGCCATTGAACTGTCCCTAGGATATTCATATGTAATAACACTTTAAGCGCATAAATAACTTTTTAAAATTGCTACAATAGTACATTTCATTTACATGTGTAACTCCTTTTAAAATGACCCTTTATGTGCATAATTCAATGAAATATGTAGAGAAAGTATGCATGTTCCTGCATTAGAAATATGTACATGAACTGAAACATTTGTGTGTACGCTTTTGGGGAAGAAATTTGCAGTACTTTATAAACTGTGCCACTCCTGCCACATAGCCCCCGACGTGCATCCCGGGGCTTGTGCGCGCCGCCGAGCCTATTCAACATAGGCTCGGCGCGCGCAGGGGGAACTTGGGGCAGGTTTTCGGGGGGTACACGCGTACCCCTTTGAAAATCTGCCCCTCTGTGTTTATCCCACACACTTTTGATTTCTGTTACCTTCTTGTCCTTGCCACATTTGCTGGGAGGGCATTCCAGACATCCATCACCCTTTCTGTGAAAAAGTATTTTCTAACATTGTTCCCGAGCCTACCCCTTGGAGCTTTATATCATGGCTTCCTTTCCATCGGAAAAGGTTTGATTCCTGAATATTATTAATACTTTTCTGGTATATAAAAGCCTATGTGATATTTCCCCTGTCTTTTCTCTAGAATATACATATTTAGGTCCTCAAGTCTCTATCTATCTTTATTATATTCTGCAAAATCCAAGTTCATGTTCAGTGTGGATCACAATTATATACACATCAGGTTTACATCACGTTACGTCTTACAACACTCTTCCTGCATGTCTACCATATTCAGAACCTATATTATAGGAGGTTCAGTGGTTTCTGACTCATGTCTTTTAGTGCAGACCCCACATCATTTTGGTTGCCTTTCTCTAGACCACTTCTATCCTCTCTCTATCCTTTTTGAGATATGGCCTCCAGAATTGAACATTGTGTTCCCTGTGAGGCCTCACCAATGACCAGTAGTGGGGTATTATCATTTCCTTTTTCCTTTGGTTATGCCTCTCTCTACGCAGCCCAGCCATCCCTCTGGCTCTAGTCATTGCCTTGTCACATTGGTTCAGCTCTGTCAGATTACCAGGCTCTATCACCCCGAGGTCTTTCTCCCACTTTGTGTGCATCGCTGTCTCACTTCCCATCACGTATGGCTCATTTGGACGTCTGCACCCCAAATGCATGACACTGCACTTCTTGAAATTGAAACTCAGCTGCCAACCCTTTGCTCCACAAGCTTTCTTAGATCATTTTTCATCCTCTGTCAGAGGTATACACCCTGTTGCAGATCTTAGTGTCATCCCTAAAGAGACAAACCTTTCCTTCTTACCTCTCTCAACCCTTTCCACAGAACTCAGGCTTCAGACAGTGTTCCCTTTCTATTATTTCCTTGCTAACTCTTTTCAAAATCATATTTGGCATTTTCGTGCGCACAAAAGTTTCTTATTACTTCATCAAAAAAATGTTCTGCCCTGCACTCTTTAATCTCTGGGAGGCGGGGGGAGGGGTTGTAACTGACTTCACTGACTATCATTTATGCATTTATAAATTGTTTCTCCATGTCTCAGACTCTGCTATCGTGCTAACAAGCTGAAATGAGACAAAGGCAGGTTCATTATTTATGCAAGGCTTTAGAGACAGCTGTTCTGTTCACAACTTTTTTTGGATTATTCTTTTCAGCTGGCAGTCGGGATTCTCCCTTTTACCTCCATTTATACTATCCAGGCAAAATAAACTGAACAAGCTCCTTCCTTCCCTTCCCACCCAAGCCCGCGCAACCGGGTGTGCATACCGTGCATTTGTGTGGGGCGGCAGGATGGCGGCAGCAGGAGAGGCCTCGGGGCCACTGGCAGAGCTGAACCTGCCAGTGGCTGAAGAAGGAGAGAGGCCACAGGCCGCCTGCGCTAAAGAAGGAGAGAGGCTGCTGGCCGCTGGCGGAGCTCAACCCACCGACGGCTGAAGGAGAGACCTGTGGTTTTATTTGCATGTGCATGCACACAACTTCTGCTCCCCCACCCCCCCTTCCCCCAAGCAGGAACTCATCCCACCACAGCCCGAAGACAACAAGAGGCATGCGAGGCCGTGGTGGAGCTCATCCCACCATGGCTTGACGTCAACAGGAGGCCCGCGGGGCTGTGGTGGAGCTCAGCCCACCATGGTCCGATGACATGTGTGTGAACTTGTATGTGTGTATGAGGGAGGATATGTGTGTATGTGTCTGTGTGAGAACATCTGTGTGTGCCTGTGTGAGAGCCTATGTGTTTGTCTGTGTGTTATCTGTGTGAGAGCCTATGTGTGTGTTTGTATGTGTCTGTATGAGAGCCTGTGTGTGTATGTGTGTGTCTGTGAGAGCCTGTGTGCTTAAGTGTGTGTTTGTGAATATTTGTGTGCCTGTTACTGCATTTATGTGTGCCTGTTACTGCATTTATGTTACAAACTGTTCCTTGTAAAGGCCTCGCCTATATATTATGTGTTATAAGTTATCTGTAAACCGGCACGATGTGCAAACGGTTGTCGGTATATAAAACCAAATAAATAAATAATTAAATAAATATAGGCTCTCACAGGTGCACACACACTTATGGCCAAATTTTAAATTGGCCATGCGCGCAAATATTGTCACTTATGCGCATGGCCAGGCCCCTGTGCGCACTGCCATGCATGTAAGAGACAATACACGCATAACTGCCAGGCCCTGAAAAGGGGGCGAGCTGGGGGGCATGTTCTGAGCAGGGAGAGGCGGAGTGAGACAGAGGCCAGCCAGGACAGCGGCAATTTACTTCAGCTCAGGAGCTGAAGTAAATTGAGAAACAAAGGAAAAACAAAAGGTGTAGGGTTTATGGGGTGAGGAGGAGAGGGGAAGAGGGAGGGGTTTTAAGTAGTGGGGTAGGGAATTTCCCTCTCAGTCCGCTCCTTAATTGGAGCAGACTGAGAGGGAACAGGGGAAGGCCGCGCATACTTTTACAAAATTAGGTCCTCCTGCGCGCACTGCCCGCATATGCACGTGTGGATTATAAAATCTGGTGCGCGGACCATGGATTTTATAACATGCACACGCATGTTATAAAATCAGTGCGTCCATGTGTGCGCACTGGGAAGCACGCGTACATGGACGCGCGCATGCACCTTTTAAAATCTACCCCATAATCTACCGCTGAGGTGGAAGGAGCCTGTATATGTAAGAAAGATAGTATATGAGAGAATGAATGTTATTGTGTGTGTGTGTGTGTGTGAGAGGGAAGATAAAATTTGTATGGCCCTACCTCCCCCAATCCACGTTGAGCTCAGGGTAACTGGAAATCAAATGATCGCAGGTATGGAGAGCAGGAAATGTTTAAATTCTTATTAGTTTAATTATTGGGTGTAATTTGATGTTGCTGCTCTTTTGAAATATTTAATTTTTTTGGGAGGAAATAGAACATTTTTTAATTATTGGATTTTTTATTCATCAGATTTTTTGAAATATTTTATTGGTGTTGGAAATTTTGCATATTCTTATTCATTAACTGGTTTGAAATATTTATTCTATTTATGAATTTATTGTTATGATTGTTTTGTATTTCTTGATTTTATTATTTAATGTTTTATGAAGAATGGTAATGCTCCTGTTTTTCCATTTTTGCACTGCATGTAGAGTCCGGCTTGTTGTGGGTTCCAGTTCAGTTCTTCTCAGCACATTTCTGATTATACTTTCTGATCTCATCATTCTTTATTTGGTGAGGGTCTGTCTTTGTTCTGCATGTGACCAAGGTGAAGGGGTGGGGCATGTCAGTTTTTAAAAATATAGATTGCAGGAAGGAGCTGGGCTTTATTTGTTGGGCCAGGACAGAGGATGAATGCATCGAGAGTGGGGGGGGGGGGGGGGGGGGGGGGGGCAGCACAGTAAGGGGCAGATTTTAAACGTACGCGTGCGGCGTACATTTGTGCACGCTACCCAGTGCGCACAAATGTACGCCCGATTTTATAACATGCGTGCGTAGCCACGCGCATGTTATAAAATCAGGGGTTGGCGCACGCAAGGGGGTGCACACTACTGCACCTTGCGCACGCCGAGCCCTCGGGGAGACCAGCTGGCTTTCCCCGTTCCCCCCGAGGCCACTCTGAAATCGGAGCGGCCTCGGAGGGAAATTTCCTTCCCCCCCCCACCTTCCCCTCCCTTCCCCTAGCCCAAAACCCCCCCCTGTACATTTGTTTTCAAAGTTACGCCTGCCAGAGGCGTATCCCTGGACCGCCCAGCCACGCCCCCGGACCGCCTGCCCCACCCCATCCCACCCCCATCCCGCCCCCTGCCCGCCCATTCAGAAAAGCCCCGGGACATACGTGCGTCCTGGGGCTTTACGTGCGCCGCCGGGCCTTTTGAAAATAGGCCCGGCGCGCGTAAATCCTCCTGGATTTATGCGCGTAGGTGTTTGAAAATCTGCCCCTAATTGTTCACACAGGGCAGCAAAAAACCTAGCACTGGCCCTGTCCCCACTTCACTTGTAACCAAAAAAGGATTGTGCCTGCTGGGGGATCCCTCCACCATCCCTCCTGTCCAGAAACAGTCTTTCATTTACTGAATGGGAGGGAGGAGGAAAGGGGACGCAGCTGCCATTCAGCCCTGGAGTTTTCTTTCACTTTTTATTTTTTATGGAGCTGCCAGAGGAAGGGGCCATCAGGCCCCGAGGGTCGCTCTCATTTATTCCTAAAGGGGCTGCCAGAAAAAGGAGCTGCCCTTATCTTTCTCCCCCAAGAGGCCATGGGAGGGAGGGAAGAAGGGGGCTTTGGCACCTGGGAGGGGCTTTTTCATTTTTTATCCAGTGGGATGAGGGAGGGAGGGGGAGGCACTCGTGGTGGAGGGAGGGAGGGAGGTTTAATTTTGAGATTGGGATACTGGATTGGGTTTTTCTTTTCTTGGGGGGTGGGGGGCAGGAGGGTCATAATTAGTTACCGACTGATTTTCAGCACCAACTGGCTGTTTAGTTAGGGAGCCCAGCGGCATTACATCTTGCCATCAAATTTGACTGACTAGAGTTAGGAAAAAAAAAAATATCTGGCTGAAAACCTATTTGGCTAGATACAGCTAAAAATTCATCTGAAAATCCCCAGCTAAAATAAGCTGGTTATCGAACTCACTCAGCAGGTCTTTGCATATCGACTTCTAAACTGTTTGTAGTCTTCAGCTCTGCAAAGGAATTTGGGATTTAAAACAAACTGCAAACTTTCTTGTAGCCTATTTCACTTTCTCCCTTGTGTAGAACACAGTTTTGCTCACAAAGCTGTTTTGTAGACAGACTGCAAGTTCTGTCTTCACTGCGATACATATTAGAGATGTGAATCGTGTCCTCGATCGTCTTAACGATCGATTTCGGCTGGGAGGGGGAGGGAATCGTATCGTCGCCGTTTGGGTGTTTGCCTACCCTGACACAAACCAAACCTAACATTTCCCCCCTCAGCTCCCCCTGTTCGACCTTACACCCCCTGCTCCCCCCCTCTCAGCCTTCCACCTTTCACCCTCCCCCTTTCGCACGACTTTTCCCTCCTCTCCTCCCCCTCAGCCTCTCCCTCGATTCCTTACCACCTGGCCGACTCTCTACCCTTAGCATTCCCCCTCCCCGCTACTCCTCCTTTGTACCCTTGAAAAATTTATTTCCCAGTGATTCCCCAGTGTTTACCGCCCTTCAACCCTTCCGTAATTCTACGTAGTTAAGAGTTCCTTGTATATAAACCTCCTATACATAGCTTCCTCTTTTCAATTTTAATTTCTTCTTTTACTTCCTTTGAACTATGCCTCTCTCCCTTCTACACCTCACCACCCCCTTTCCCCCCCCCCCCTCCTACCCTTACCACTCCCTCCCTCTCCCCTCGCCCTGCCACCAGCCTACCTTCCCCTCCTCTCCCTCCCCTACTCTCCCTTGACTCTCTGCTCCCTTGGTTCATTGCTTTATAGTTTTTTTTATAGATTTTATAGTTTTTGTTCCTTTTATACCTTGTTGTTGTGTTAGTATTATTATATTGTTTTAATGTTATTTTGTTTTACTGTATCTCCCACCTGAGTTCATTGTAAACCGGCATGATGTGCTTCACGAATGTCGGTAAATAAAAGTTAATAAATAAATAAATAAATAAAATAGAGTATAGTTAAAATCGTTAAAATCGTGAACCGGCACACTAAAACCCCCTAAAACCCACCCCCGACCCTTTAAATTAAATCCCCCACCCTCCCGAACCCCTCCCAAATGCCTTAAATTACCTGGGGGACCAGCGGCACACTAAAACACCCTAAAACCCACCCCCGGCACACTAAAACCCCCTAAAACCCACCCCGACCCTTTAAATTAAATCCCCCACCCCAAATGCCTTAAATTACCTGGGGGTCCGTAGCGGCGGTCCGTAGCTTAAATTACCCCCGGGTCCGTAGCTAAATCGGGGGAAGGGGGAGAGCAGGAAATCCGGCACACTAAATCGTGGTGTCTTCAGCCGACGCCATTTTGCAAAATGGCCACCGCAAAATGGCGGCGGCCATAGACCAATACGATTTGACGCAGGAGGTCGTTCTGGACCCCCGCTGGACTTTTGGCAAGTCTTGTGGGGGTCAGGAGGCCCCCCCAAGCTGGCCAAAAGTTCCTGGGGGTCCAGCGGGGTCCCTGGAGCGATCTCCTGCCGCGATTTAGCTACGGACCCGGGGGTAATTTAAGCTACGGACCGCCGCTACGGACCCCCAGGTAATTTAAGGCATTTGGGGTGGGGGATTTAATTTAAAGGGTCGGGGTGGGTTTTAGGGGGTTTTAGTGTGCCGGGGGGTGGGTTTTAGGGTGTTTTAGTGTGCCGCTGGACCCCCAGGTAATTTAAGGCATTTGGGGGGGGGGGGTTCGGGAGGGTGGGGGATTTAATTTAAAGGGTCGGGGGTGGGTTTTAGGGGGTTTTAGTGTGCCGGTTTTCCTGCCCTCCCCCTTCCCCCGATTTACGATTTTTTGACGATAAATCGGGGGAATTGGTATTGTATCGTGGCCCTAACGATTTTTGACGATTTAAAATATATCGGACGATATTTTAAATCGTCAAAAAATGATTCACATCCCTAATACATATATTACCTTCAATTTCTGAAAAAAAGAGAACTTGCTGCACCAATCTGGTTAGTTCTGTGGACAGTTCATTTTAGATAATTCATCTAAGTGAAAAACAAGGGCTAACATTCTTGCTTGTTTGACTAAAAATTCAGAATACTTCTATGCTCACTAACTTTACATAGACACTGAAATGCAACCAGAACACCAACACAGGTTCCACGTTGGTGAAAAAAGTCATTTTGTAGGGCGTGGGTTTATATATTTGCTGCAGTCTGCATGTAACACCACTCTAGTCTCCGTGTGGCAACTTTTTTCTTGACAGAATTTCCTATGGTAAATAGTAAATCACTTATCGCACTTTAGTATACATGGGTTCAATGCCAAAACAGCTCATTATTCTCAATTAGCATGTCTATTATCATATCTACATAGATGAGTGCAATAACACATAGCACAGCCACAATAATATCTTTTAAAGAGATGGTAAATGGACAGTACATAGGGCAAAATATTGATTGCGTAGTGAATGCATTTATTGCATGATAAACAAGTTATCACACTTTAATACATCATCTCCGATATTTTTAAAGTGTGCTGTCACCCTGTCTGGATAAAAGACGATCTATAAATTCAATCTATAAATTCAATTATTATTATTATTTACTGCAAAAAGATAAATTTGGTCATTAGTTTTTGCTGCTTTGATGTTTATACTCTTGCTGTATATTCTGCTTGTTGTGCTATGCCATGTGTGCTTTTTGTGGTAAAGTGTAAAATAAGAATAAATTATTATTATTACTATTACTGGGAGTAATTTTCAAAGTCATTTACGCGCATCAAGCCTGTTTTGATGTGCATAAATGGCTATGCTAAAATAGCCCGAGGCACAGTGCGTGTAACTCAGTTATGTGGGTCCTTTTACCTGAACGGAGCAGAGGGATTCAAGAGGGTGGAGACAGCATTGACACGCATGCTTTCTGATCTTAAACAGTGCATGCTTAAATTACACCTCTGAAGAGGAGATATAACGTGACATGAGTTCATGGGTGCCTGTACATGGCCAATTACTCAATTATGTTCAAAGTGAGCTCATGTGTGTGTAACTTCATTTTGAAAATACTCCGTAATGTCTGTGTGTACAGTACAGTTTTTTTTATGTGGTCGGTTTGCCTCTCTACCTTCATTATTATTATTCCCCAGCAAATTTGTGGTTGATAAAAAAAAATCTTTTTCAATTACTGAGCATGTTTTTGAGCAAATAATTTATTTTTAGGTTTTGCAGATCTTTGGTGCACTTCTGGAAAGACCAGTGATCAACACACTTTTTTATCCAAACTATTCTGTTCTACTTACAATGTTTGAACAGGAGTTGGACTGCTGTAAGGAAATATTTGATGTTCATAGAGAAAAGGTAGGTATTATTTTTCTTTAGTTCTGCTTCTTGTTTGTACCATGCCTTTTGTGATTTACTCTTTTTACTATAATCATTTTTATTGAGTTTTCCAACAAATATAACCATAGACAAAGTAATACCTTCAGTACCACTGCAAACTAGTTAGTACCAATGCTAAGGCATGAAAAATTGTCAGATTAACTTAGGTAACATCAACCACATCTTACTGGAGCTTAATATAAGATCTTCTCAATCTAGGCTAACAATATCCCATATTCATTCTCAGCATGATGTTTATCTCCCCTCCCGCCCCCCAACCATTCCTATTCCCAAGAGTAATCACTGAGTCAGTTCCACCATATGACATATTTTATGAAGGTGATTACTAAGGTCCAGGCATATAACCTCCTATTTACTAATCTTGTCATTTAGTTCTGCAGGAAGCAATGAGAAAAGTGGCCTCCACATTACATGAAAACTGCTAAGAGAGTTGGGACTGTGCATTTCATGATCAATTTAATTCATTAGGAGAAATAAATTGAGTAAATTATTACTGATTTAATAGAAAAGACTGTTCTTTAGAAATTATAGCATCATGGTTTCACCTGTTATACAGTCTCTCCATGCCAAAGTTCTGCCTACAGCGCAGTCTTCCCTCCACCAGGGGTCTTCAGTGAGCCTCACCTAAAGCCTTGCCAAGTATCTCCTTGCTGGTTACACTACACCCAACCTCCAGCCCTATTTATTCCTGCCTTGTCAATACCTCAGTGCCTCTTCATGAAGTCACTCTTGGCTTTCTGACTGGGCTACTCTTACCAAAGTACCTTGTTCCTTGATCTGTGGCCTCCAGGTCTGCTCTCACCTTGTACCTTATCTTGCAGCTACTCAGGCTTTTCCTTGCTCTGTGGCTTCTGGGCCTGCTCTCACCTTGTACCTTGTCTTGCGGCCTACTCAGTCCTTTCCTTCCTCTATGGCCTCCATGCCAGCCCTTACTGTGGGCTACTTGGGCCTTTCCTTGCCATGTAGTCTCTAGGCCTCCTGCCTCACTTAGTAGCTTCTAGGCCTTAAGCATAGTGACCTATGGGACTTCTGCCTTGTGGCCTATGGGCCTTCTGTGTTCTCCTGTGTTGTCCTTGCCTAGACCCTGTCTGGTCCTGTACATGCCTGCTTTGTCCTTGCTATCCTGCCCCAATTTTTGCTTGTGTCCAACCCCAGTCCTCGCTCAGTATCCTACTACCAGCCTACTCCAGTATCCAATCCTCTGCTTCCAAATTGTGTTTACCCTCAGTCATTCCCTAGTCCTGTCCTTGTCCTCTGCCCTGCCTACTCTGTGTCCAGTTCAGCCTGGTCTGGACCAGCTCTAGCCCAGCCTGCCCTACACTGATTTCCAGTTCCCAGCCTGTGCCTGTTTTTAGCATCCAGCCAGTCCTATCTCGTCTTCCCTGCCCAGCCTCGTCCAGCCTGCCATGCCTCGTCCAGCCTGCCTTACCTTACAATCATGATGGTCAGCTGGAGATAAGCCCTACTGGTCCTCAGAACCCAAGTGCTCAACCTGAGGGGGAGAGGGCTGGCTAGGCAGAAGACAAACCAAAGCCCAGCCCAGCAGTCCTGCACTGCTCCCGAGAGGGGTTCTCCCTGAGTCCAGCCTGCATCCACATGTCATATAGTTTATTTGTTATAAGGTATAGTTGCTCAAACACAAACTATTGAATTGGCACACTACAATGTATGCAAACTTGTTTGCTTGATTTATACGCCATTTTTCAGGCACTTAAATGCAGATTGAATTCAGGTACTTCCATTCTGTGGCTAAGGGAAGAAAGCTTCGTAAATAAGGCTCCAAGTTTGTACTTGAGACAACAAAGAGCAAAGTGACCTGCCCAAGGTCACAAGGAGCTGCAACTAGTCATGAACTCTGGTTTCCCTGGTTCACAGCCCACTGCAGTAACTACTAGACTCCTCCTCCACTAGTCTGTAATGCAATGTTCTAAGCATTGAACTAACCAAAATGATATAACCCAGCCATGCGAGATGGAATAAAAATACCAAATTAAATAAAATATAATTTAATTAAAAAAGAAAATGAAACATAACCCTATATGGAAACATTTGTCATATTATTATAAAGCACAAAATTTCCCCAGAAATCTAATAGCTATATCAGTTCATCGCCTTCGTCATTGTAGCACCCCAGAATGGTATTTCCTGTTTTTATGGTGATATGAATTCTGTCACCATATTTCTGTTTTCTTTCCCCAGCTGAGGAATGGTTGTGAGATAGTTCATACAAACATGCCAGTGACTGCAGGCAACTTAAAATGGTCACAAGAGTTACGAGAAAGGATACTCAGACACAGAATGTCTTTCCAGCAGATCAACCACATGTAAGTTATTTGGGCTACATTTATATGAAACAGGACTTCTAAACTGTTTCTTTAAAAAAGAGTCTGCTTGGTGGCTTATACGTGCATATATGGCTATGAGCAGATATACCCCATTATATAACATGCACGTATATTATTCATGCATTTTACAAAATACACATATCTCCAGCTCACTTGCGTATGTAGGCTTACATGTAATGCACTGAAAGAATGTATATCAATGCATTGCAGGTGCACACTTTTCCTACCAATTAAAAAAATATACATGCATATATTTTAGGTGTGAAAATAACGTACATAAATTGGTGTATTTTAAAACATGGGTGCGTCAAGGAAATTACTAGTTTTAGTAATTAGTCCACCAGTTTGACCTGTCCTTCTCCAGATCATCGAGGTCCTCTTGGTTCTTCAGCCTGAACTCCACCCCGCAGTTCACCCAGTCCTCCCACCCAGTTTGTACTACACAATAAACATGTTTAATATTAGGTACACCAGATAATTAGCAGGTATAAAATTATGTAAGTTGACAAATCAGAGTGCGGGTCTTAAAATAGCAACTTACACATGTAAATGTTGGTCCTGTCCCGGAATGCCCCTAGATCAGTCCTTTATTTTTTTACGTGCATATATATGCACAAAATTGAAAATATGTGCATATTTTTGACTTTTATAAAATATAGAATGTGTGAGTAGAGGTTACTTACATATGTATATGCTAATTTTTACACATGTAATGTTTTGAAATTTCATCCCTATATGTGCTGCCAATGCTTAATAGAATAGAGCTTATAAAAAATGTTATTAGACTCCCACTCTAGACTCTGGATGTTTATCTGTAAGTACCTTTGAAACTTAAATGGTTTATGTATACAGAGCTTTGCAGACAAATGAAGCAAATCTGGTTTTACAAAAATGTAACAAAGTATTGGAATTACTGGATGAACATGATAAGGAGATCCAGAGCTCTTGGGCAGAAGATCTCAATTTCCTATGTGAATCGTATCTAAACCAACCAGTTCTCAGATGCAATGAAGCTGGGCTATATGAAGTGAACTTTAACCCAAAGGTAACACAATAAACTATTTGTGTATTTTTATTGTCTAAGCAGTCTAAGATTCTGTTATTAAGCTAGACAGTTTATAAAATGAGATTTCATTTTGAAGTGGAAGATGTCATACACTTAGGGGCAAGTTTTTTAATAGCTACGCCCGATTTTATAACATGCGCGTGCAGCCACTCCGAAATCGGAGCAGCTTCGGAGGGAGCTTTCCTTCTGCTCCCCCCCATCTTCCCCTATCTAATCCTCCCCCTAGCCCTACCTAAATCCCCCCCTACCTTTATTTTGCATTTTACGCCTGCCAGCCAGCTGCCAGCACACAATCCCCTGGCACGGCCGCTGTGCTGGAGGCCTCGGTACCGCCCCTGGACCGCCCCTGGACCAGTGCCCTGCTTACACCCCATCCCCCTTCCCATCCCTTTTTCAAAGCCCCGGGACATACGCGCAATCTGGGGCTTGCACGCGTCGCCAGGGCCTATGCAAAATGGGCTTGGCGCGCGTAAATCCAGCCGGATCTATGCGCGCAGGTCTTTTAAAATCTGCCCCTTAGTAGGCAGCATATTTTTTGCAATTAGTTGTTTGTATAGTTATAAACGAAATTTGTTTAGAGAACGATGGGTCTTTTATTAGATTTGGCCTCTAGTGAACCAGCTCCTGCAGGCTTCAAAGCTCACATAAAATACTGGAATGCACTCTGTCAGACAGTAATCTAATTCATACTCATCTTTATGTGCACTGTAGTTACTTTATATCAAGGGTGGCCAAACTCTCACCCACCGAGAGCAAAGGAACCAGAATGCACAGCATCAAAGAGCCTCACATTATCAAGAGATGGGGGCCAGATTGAGGGCTCCCCATTTGCTGCAAGCTCTCTTAACCTCTCCCTCATTCCCACTGGTCTATCCTTTTCTCAATTCCCCCAACCTGTTCCCACCAGTCTCTCAATCCCCCACCAATTTCTCTCTCAAGCCGCCTACGTTGTCCCCACCAGTCTTTCTCTCTCAGTCCTGCCATCCTGCTCCCACCAATCTCTCTCTCTCTCTCTCTGACCTCCCAGCCTGTCCCCACAGGTCAATTTCACTCTCAGTTTCCCCATTCTCTACCCGTCTGCCCATCGGTCTTAATCTCTAATCCCTCTCCGGTCCCTAGCAATCTCCTTCTTAATGAATCCAAGCCATGTTCCTAGCAGTCTCACTTTCTCTTTATTTCTCAAACCTCCCCCTTATGCTCTAATATCTCAATTACAGGCTTTACTCCCTTCAGTCTGTACTACAGCTGCCTCTGAACCCACCTCTCCCTTTTCTGCATGCCCTGCCTCATTCTGCATTGTTGCGTTCTCCCCCTCAGATTTGCCTGCACCACTGCTGATAATGCCTCTGAGCCTCCTCCTCCATGAATGTCCCTTTGTTCTCCCCCCACACCACGTTTGACTGAACCTCCTCCTCCTCTACTCACCCTACTTCCTCCTCTGATGCTGCTTCCAAATATTTTGATTCTTACATGTAGACTATTGCCACCACCTGCTCCCATTGATCTGTGTTGCTTCATCCTCCCACTGGCTGTGTAGCCACTGAGGCTACCTCCTTCTCTATTAGCTTGTGTGGATTCTGCTACTGCCAGCATTCAAAGAGTCACAGAGTTAGTTTCAAGGAGCTGTGTGCAGCTCGGGTGATACTATAGTCTCCTTTACATTTTTTAGCTATGTCCTGCAATGGTTTCCCTTCTTAAATCTGTAATCATGTTTTCACTCTTAAACTTGAATGTGCTTTGGGGATAATGTGTTCGTAATATGTTCTAGATGTACAATGGAGTTAAGAGTTTTCCCTGTAAGGCAGATATGTCAAAATGTTGATTTTTCTAAGGACATTGAGCCTCTTTAAACTTCTTACTTTCTGATATGCTTATCTCATACTTGTGCTATCAGAAAAAAGCATCATTTAGGAGAAGCTATATTGGGCGAAACCAACTCTGGTGTTCAAGAGCCACCAACAGACCAGGTTTTTAGGATCTCCACAATGAATATGCATGAGGTATATTTGCATACAATGGCAGCAGAGCATGCAAATCTATCTCATACATATTCCTTGTGGATATCCTGAAATCAGACCTGTTTGTGGCTCTTGGGGACCAGAGTTGGCCACCCCTGAGTTATAACATAAAGTAATTAATTTCTAAGCAAAGCACTTGTGCTTTAAAGAGGCACTGTTGAGCCTGATAATATGGAAACATAAATTTATAACTGTGAAGCAATAGCAGGCATATCCAAACTGAAACATCCAGATTGGCCCTTATGATGAGGGGTTTCCCTTGTACTGTTGTTGACTGTCGGCTGTTTTAGTTCATAAATCTTTGCTTCTGAACAAGAGACGTAAGGGAATATTAGTCCCAAGTTTTCATATTTTCAAAAAAGTTCAAGAAAGAGCTAAAAGAAATGCACAGTAAAAGGAAATAGGTGGCAACAAATAGGCTTGGGCTGACAGGAATGATCTTTTCGAGATTTTGAGATCCTCATGTTCCCAAACCTGATGGTGTCCCTTTAAGGATTAAACTTATCTTTAAATTTACCCATTCCACAAAATACTCTGAGGACACCTTTCCCACAAAGAAGGACTGTCCTATGGGAGGAGACTTATACAGCAGTTTCATCTTGAGATACTGTCAAAGAAGGAGCCGATGTATCAGAAAGTAAGATAGTTATTGCATCTAAACATCTTTGTAAAGTACAATTTCCAGTCAAATATTAATGTGATAAGCAACACGGCTTTCCTAAAGGCAGGCAAACATTTAAAAAAATAAAATAAGATGAAATAATGTTTTATCTGTGCCTCCTTGCCATTATCACAGCTTTGAAAGATTATATCAAAACTTCAAGGGCTACATTTTATTTTTCTGATTTTACATCTGCCAACCTGTTAAAAGGTAAAGAAAAGAACAGCATTTGAACTTGTATTACAAACCTACCTCTGAGTGGGTTTCAGGCAAATAAAATCCCTAGAAGAAAATAAAGTTAGTCAAATTTTAAAGGCTGACTGCATGAGCATAATTGTAAAGTTTAGGGCAGTCTACAGTAGTTGTCAAGCATTAGCTTCTCCTGGTTTTTGATTCTGTGAATATTTGGGGATATTCACAGGTTGTAACTTATTCTTATGCTGCCAAAAATATCTTTGCCTTTATTTTTCTCCTATTCATTTTCTTCCATGCAGATTTATACCTTTTTTTTTTTCCCATTGGTGCTTCTTCATGCTCCTTGTGCCTCAGAGTTTCATGTGTGTGTATGAGGAGGGAAGAATAAGGGACGTGGTGTTAGTAGAAGGAGTATTCTGTCATTGTTTTTACTCCGACCTGTTCTCCCTCAAAAGAGATTTTCCTGTCCAGTAATTGGAAAACCTTTATCTCACAATGTAGCTAATTTTATTTTCAGCTGGAAGCTGTCCTTCGGGAGGTGAAATACCTGGAGATTTTGAAACATTCTAATATACCGGAGGGTGCAATGGCCTTGTATTCTGAAAGAGATTCTCTTCATAAGGTAAGAATGTATGTGCAAATATAATGAAAGTCTTAGATGAATGAGATGCATTCATTTCAGGGAAGTTAAACCATCATGGTGAAAGTTATAAGTTCAGGTAGGTCATCTTTGACAGTGCTCTGGACCCATGGCATGCCCTCAGATTTTAAGCCTTTCATACAGTGTTTTGGTTTTCACATCTCCCACACAGGACTGTCAATCTGATCACTATGATGCTTTGCTGGTCCCAGAATGCAACTATAAAATATACTTATTCACTTCCAAATACTTAAAACAGATTTACTTTCTTCATATATGATGGTTGATTAATATTAATCCCAGAAAAGACCTAACCATGTATGCCCTAGATGAAAGGATCGACAGGAAAAATATGATGGAGACACTCAGCTTCCTCGAAAGTATAAATCAGGCACAAGAATGAAATGTTTTTAAGAGGAAAGTTGCTGTAAAATAAGAGGTCATGATATGAAGCTCCAAGGGGGGTAAATATTTCTTTACTGAAAAAGGTGGTGGATTCATGGAATAGATTCCCAGTGAGGCAATAGACACAAAAAATAGTAATGGACTTCAAAGAAGCAGGGGATCCTTAGTAGGGAAGAAATAAGAGGAAAGCCAGAAATTAGCTAGGGTCTGTGGCATTGCACCGGGAGTGATGCTGAGCAGACTAGATGGGCCTAATGATCCTAATCAACTGTCATATTCTATGACAGTAACAAGAAGAGGACTGGAAGGTTTCAGTGTTAAACACAACCTGCCTTTCATTCCCTCAGAAGCAGAGGTAAGAGAAGCAAAGATAAAGACAAGAAAGGGCATAGAATTGAAACAGAGCCTAACAATACTACAGACTATGGGGTGATTGGGTTTGGCTACCCAGAGGCCAACTGGGTCAGTGCCAGCAGGTAGCTGAGTACTGTCCAGTAGGGATGTGAATCGTTTTTCAACGATTAAAATTATCGTCCGATAATTTTAAAATCGTCTTAAATGGTTGAACACGATACAATAGTAATTCTAATGATTTATCGTTAAAAAATCATTAATCGGGTTAGTGCGCACTAACGGGAGTTAGTGCGCACTAACCGAAAATGATACAAATTGACACTTTTCAGGTCAGTTAGGAATGAATATGTATTCCTATTGGCTGGCTGCCCTTTTATTTATTGATGTTACCAAGCTTCCCACTGAGGTGATGGTTGAGGGGATGGGAAATGGAAACGGCTGGTAGCTTGACAAAAAAAGTAATGTGATCAGTCAATGTGACTAGAACTTGTGCCTATCCCTGATACCGGGAGTGTTGTGATCTTCCTGCACACAGTTCCCTAACCCTGATACCGCTAGGTTGAGAGAACCTTGCCCAAATCTCATCTTGGAGTCCGTTTCCTCACTCCGAAGGCCAGCAAATTTTCACAAGAGACCACTGTTCTGTTCGTAGGTGTCACGTAGAATGTCAAAGTGGCCCCTAACCCCCTACACTCTAACCTAATCCCCACCTCGAATTACTAGGTGGGCCTACCATAGGGATACAAATACCTACCTATGGGCCATGATATTATGGCCAGTCTCTCTCTCTCTCTCTCTCTCTCCCCCTCCCCCTCCCCCATCAATTCAGCTGAAATAGGACTTACGGGAGACATCACAAATGGCAATGAAACCTTACTGCACGGCTGTGCAATAGCTCTTCGCAGACAGACTAACCCAGCCCACTCTCCACCCCTAACTCCTCCTATTTTCTGAATTTGCATCGCACCATACGATATGGTGCGATCGCATGCGGTAAACACATTGCGATAGGCCCTTACCGCATGCGAAAACGCCTTATCGCATTTTGAAAAATGACCCCCTTAATTAGTTAGGGGTAGTAACCACCGCAATAAGCAAGCTACACCCTTGCCCATTTGCCTACTCAGACTATGTGACTCAGTCCCTGTTGGTTGTTGTCTGTATATAGATCCACTTTTCTTCATTCCCCCTGCCATTGAAGCAGAGAGCTATGCTGGATTTGCACGTAGTATCAGACTTTCTCCCCTGCCGTTGAAGCAGAGAGCTATGCTGGATATGCACGTAGTATCAGACTTTCTCCCCTGCCGTCGAAGCAGAGAGCTATGCTGGATATGCACGTAGTATCAGACTTTCTCCCCTGCCGTTGAAGCAGAGAGCTATGCTGGTTATGCATTGAAAGTGAAGTATCAGGCTTATTTGGTTTGGGGTAGTAACCGCCGTAACAAGCAAGCTACTCCCTGCTTTTTGGGAATTCAAATCTATTTCCACATTTCCTCTTGCCGTTGAAGCTTGGAGCAATGTTGGAGTTGCATTAATCGTGTGTATGTAGTAGCCGTCATTCCCGCGAGCCACCCGCTCTTCATTCACGTCCTCTAGACTTTATGGATCCACAGTGTTTATCCCACACCCCTTTGAAGTCCTTCACAGTTCTGGTCTTCACCACTTCCTCTGGAAGGGCATTCCAGGCATCCACCACCCTCTCCGTGAAGAAATACTTCCTGACATTAGTTCTGAGTCTTCCTCCCTGGAGCTTCAAATCGTGACCTCTGGTTCTGCTGATTTTTTTCTGATGGAAAAGGTTTGTCATTGTCTTTGGATCGTTGAAACCTTTCAAGTATCTGAAAGTCTGTTTCATATCACCTCTGCTCCTCCTTTCCTCCAGGGTGTACATATTTAGATTCTTCAATCTCTCCTCATAAGTCATTCGATGAAGACCCTCCACCTTTTTGGTCGCTCTTTTTTAGAAACATAGAAACATCTGTGGCATTAACCTCTTCAGGGTTACTACTGCCAGTATTTTTAATTCTTTCAGGAATATAATATACTTTAGATAAAGCTGGCAGTAATTTCTTTGGTATTTTAAGTGTATCCAGAAATAATTGTTTTTTTTAATAATCTTTTTATTGACAGAAAGAATTGCTTTAATAAATCATAGGGAGATAGCAAATCTATTTTGGGAAAATTGAGAAATCTCAAGTGTAGTATCCTTGAATTATTTTCCAAGAATTCAGTTTGAGAATTTACCCTTTCTTTATCCTTAATCAAGGAATTCTGGCATTGTTGAAGTTCCTTACACTGAGAAGTCAATAAACTAACTTTATCATCTATATCTTTATATTTATGATCACATAACTCAACTTGCTTTTGTAGATTTTCATCATTTGTTAACAGCAAATCAATCTTGCCTGATAACGAACTGCCAAGTCCCATTATAGCAGACCATAAAGAGTCCATGGTTATCACATCGGACTTGATTAAATTAAAGTCAGATGTCAAAGATCATGATGGAACAACAAGAGTAGAAATAGTAATAACATTAATGTCACTGTAATTAATCTGACGAGGATCCAGGTTTCTCCCATCATCTGGAGCACAGTCATAGACCTCATTGGATAATTTATTTATTTATTTGTTTTTATATACCGATGTTCACCCATGGGTATCACATCGGTTTACATTATAACTTTTGATAATGTGACGGCGGTCATATTATCATTACATTTAACATTGTAGTATTGTAAAATTACATTATCTATGGGTTGTTTTAACAATTGTAACATTGAGTAATATATGCTATTTGGCTTGAATCCAATTCCTGAGACCTCGCTGTAAGCCTGGGAGGAGACCGAGCGTCGAGGCTTAGGGAGAGAGCATCCCCCCCCACCAGCGGCACTGGAGGGGCCAAGCTGAGATGCCCTGGTTTGTTGATGGATATCCTTGGGAATCATAAAATCCTTTATGGCAGACTGGGAATTAAGAGTAGAGGCAGATGGGAGAGGCCTTAAAGACCCTTTCCTCTTCTTCCCCATATAGTCACCACAAAGAAATAAAATTGAGAGAGAGAAACTTATTCAAACCGGGAGCAGCACAAGATCAAAAAGTTTACCTAGGGGCATGCCCCTTTGATGTGCAGCTTTGGCCGTGCACCATGGTAATTTTATAGCTGGAACCGGCACCTCCCAATGACGTCATTCTGTGTGCTCCTCAGTGCAGGCTACCCCCGAAAGCTCTCTCACCGTCTCCCAGCCTCACAAGTTTTGATAGCTGTCTAGATTGTTGCAACACTAGGTGATAAGACGTGGGAGTAGGGGGAATTGGAGAGCTGGGTGTTGAATTAAATATGGGATCTCATATGATCATCTATCTGGGCTGGCAGAGAACAAATAAGAAAGCAAACTGTAACTGACTTGGAGTGAAGGCTTACAAGTCGTCAAGCTTCTATGGCTGGCAGCTTGCATTGCAGTGCAGACAGGAAAGGAAATTGAATGAGCCAATTGTTTATTCTTGCTATTATCTGCTGTGTTAACTATTTCAGTGATAATGCTGTACAGTTCCATGAGGGGGAACAGAGTCCGATTCCAAGGTCAAGCCATCCACTCCATAGGCTGGCTAGGGCTGGAATGCTGCAGAGGCAGCGCTCATAGCCCCTGGGGAGATGGAATCCCAGTTATTGCGCAATGTGACACTTAGTGGCTGGATTTAGTGCCAGAAGAAACCCTGGTGTATGGTCTTCAGCTAAAGAATGCAATGAATGGGTTAAGTGAATTGGGAAGGGTTAAGAAGTATCATTTTGTCATTCCAAAGCTCACGGTTCTGTCAAAGTACATTAACAGCCTACCTGTACCTTTGAGCATTAGAGACAAAAAAGTCCCAATGCTATTTTGTCAGGTGACCTCTTTTGGGGCTTCCATTGATTAGGATTTCTTTGCTTCCCAGATAACAAACTAGTAATACATTTTGGATGAAATTAATTCAAATTTAATTTTCATTATTATGATATTTGCCTCTCACTTTCCTCCCATCCTCCACCCCCTGTAACCATTTTACCTCCCTCCCTTGTCCCAGCCCCTGCCGCCATCTTACTCTTCTTCTTTCCCCTTACCAGCTATAACACTCTCTCTCCTCCTTTCGGTCCAGCCCCTGCAGCCCTCCTTTCTCCCTCCCCTCTACTTCTTATTTCTAAAGCGCTGCCAGACATACACAGCACTGTTCAGCTACACATAAGTGACAGTCCCTGCTCTCTGGAGCTTATAATTTGGTCAAGACAAAGGAGCCTATGGGAAGTATTTTTATTTTAAAGAAGTGATTAGAAATTAAAGGAAGCCTCAAAAAAAGGTAACCCTCTCACACACTTCCCTTCCACTCCATGCCCTGCAGTCTTTACTCTCCCCCTTCCCCACCTGCAGCCTTCTCACTCTCCTCTCTTCCTTCCTGCAGCCCTCTCACTGACCTCCATTCCTCTGCAGCCTTTTAACTCTCCTCACTTTTACCCCACCCCTTGCTGCCCCCTCACTATTCTTCCTTCATTCTACCCTTTGCAGCCCCTCCTTCTCGTCTCACTTCATCCTTCTGGCCCTGTCACTCTGCTTCCTTAGCCCCCCACCCCCTGCAACTTTCCTACTTTCCTCCTATCTACCCCACCCCATGCAGTCCCCTCATTCTCCTCCCTTTCCACTTTTGGCCCTAGGAGGAGCCGGTGACTTCTTTGGCCCCCAGTTGGGGCCTGGGAGGACAAATGGAGAAATGCAGCAGGTGGAGTGGTGGGGGAGTGGAGGCACAGAGAGAGTGGGGGAGAAGAGATAGTGAGGACAGTGAAGGAGGAGTCTGAGGCAAGAGGAGAGTGAAAGGATGGGGAGGAGAAGAGCGCGAGAGATCTGAGTGGGTTGTGGTGTGTGAAAAATAAAATTGCAGAAATAACATGGACCTTATAAGCTTATAAATTATGGCTAGTCCTCATAACATCACTTACTCTGACTTACAATAGTGACAATTACAAATAGTTGCAAAAAGGTCATGATATTTTGTGAGAGAGGAGAAATGCTATACCACAATTTAATGTGACTAAACATTGCCCCTAGTGAAAACAATTGCTTGTTTTTAACCAAGTGTAATCCTAATATGTCGGAGAGTACTGTGCATCATATTAGATCAAATAGCCAGGAATTATGTGCTGTTACTGTAATACTATTCTGTACTTGAAATGGAAGGAGAATCAATGTGTGCTGATACATCACTTTTGTTTTAATTTGGAGTTTTGTAATTATTGTGTATGTTATTATACATATATATTGCTTAGGGCCCAGGCATAAGCGATTAATAGATTTTAATAAATACATATACAAATCATAATGGCTGCTAGAAAACATAAGGGTTTGTTTTTTTTTGTACATTTCAAAAATTGGTGTTAATGTGGAAGTGGTTGTCAGTTCATCTGTACCTTTCTCTATCACAGGAGCTGTCCAGACCATGGTTCTGAACAGCAGTGAAATATGCAGGTTTATTGTTCATTCTTGTTTTATATTGAATCTGAATTTCTGCAGCGCTTTCTGAAATATATCACGGTCATGAATTTTTGTTTGTGGACACAAAAAGAGGATACATTAGCACAAGTTTGAAACTTGTGAGCAGTAGCGCCATCATCCAGGCTTCAACCCTGTAGATGCAACTCCAAGGGGAGAGTGGAAAGCTTCCCCCAGACAAAGAACTGCTCCCTCAGCTGCATTCCCCCCCTCCCCCCGTCTGACTGGACTACTTTCATTGGTTGCAGGGAAAGACACTTGGCGCTTGCTCCCCCTGAAATTCTCTGTGCCCCCTCTATGCCCCCAAATACAAACATTTCTGGAGCTGCCATTGCAACCCTGGCTCCTGTAGAATTGGAATCTGCCTGGAACAGCTGCTGATTTTTCTGTAATCAGAGCTGAAGCTTTCACAATTTGGTGCTACTGCTTACAAGTTTCAAACTTGCGCTAATGCAACCCCCATTGTCTGTTGCCATGTGTCCGATATATGCGCACTATTTTTCCATGTTTTATTTGGAACATGACTTTACTGGTTTTGAGTTTCCAAAAAGGCTGATGGTGGAATCCTGTCTTCTTCAGTGGTACTTGCCATTAAGACAGATTAACAGCATGGTACATTTGCATAATAGATGCTTTATTTCTCCTGATTTGACATCCAATATTATTTGTCTGTAAATAAAATAGGAACAAGGTGTGTGCAAGTATAAATGATATAAGTAAAAAAGAGGCAATAATACCACAACAATATCCCAATGGAGCAAACAGAGTGGTATAAAAAGAATCATTAAAAATCTATAACAGTTCTACTTCACAGGCCTTTAATGTTAAAAACAAACAAATACAAAGACCATATTAGAAATAACCCAACATGACTATGTTTTGGCTAATGCCTGCTACAGGGGCTGCTTTTTTAATATACAAAAATACAATAAAAAAAACAATCAAATAACAGAAACATAAGCATAAAGAATAAAAGATAGAATAACCAGAAAACACAATGAAACCATATATTTTCTTGTATTGCAAAAGAAGAGCAGCAAAACACAATGAATAAAATAGCCCAATGTATTTCTGTGAAGTTAGAGTATCACAAATTACCCAAAAATGATTTTCAGAATAGTAAAAAAAAAAAATAAAATAAATAAATTAAAAAAAAAAAATATATATACATACATACATACATACATAAAAATGATAGAAATAAAAAAAAAAAACCTAATAAATAAAAAAAGAAATAAACTAAGACATACCTGAACCAATATTAAAAAATGCATCTGTAGCATGAATGAAAGCAGAAGCATGTCCTTCAGAGCTAGGAATGATGAATGCCAAATTCTAGGGGGAAAAGGGGGGGGGGGAAAAGGAAAAGGAGGGAAGGAAAGGAGGGGGAGAATAAAAAGTTGAAAGGGGAAGGGGATACGAGGAAAACAAAGATACATGGAAAGAGTACCTTAAAATGGAAGGGAACCATTAGGAATTGGTAGAAGGGGAGAGAGGAAAGGAGGGATATGAGGCCAAGGGGGAGAGGAAGGTGGGGGAAATGAAGGAGTGTAGCACAAGGGGAAGAACAGAGATAACTAAGCATGTTTATATAAGTTAAAATAACTGAAACAAAAATATGTTAGAGGATTTACCTGATCAGTGAACCTTTTTTTGGTTGTTGTATCCACCTAGGAGTACACTTATTCTTCTGCACTATATTATATTATATATAAGAAACTTGTCCAAAAACATTCAGCAAAAACTCAAACCATGGCTTTTCTTACAAGCTTTTACATAAGTTCTTCACATTTGAACTTCTGAGATTTTCTCCCCCTATTTCTCTCCTCCCTTCACTTAGCTCATATACCTGCAATCTCTCACTCTCTTTTCTTCCTATGCATTGACACTTCCCTCTCTAGTATGTTGATGCATGTCTATACTCTATCGTTATATCTCGCCCCTGAGTTGTTATAGCTGCAATCTTTATTTTTTTTTTGTATCATTTACTGCGCTCTGTACTATGCATTTAACATTTACTAGCCACGTAAGTAATTTAGCAAGTTAAACTTATCCGGCTAAGTTATGATGTATATTCAGCGATTTTGGAGTGGCCTTGGAGGGAACGGGGAAAGCCATTGGGGCTCCCCTCGGGCTTGGCGCACACAAGGTGCACATGTGTGCACCCCTTGTGTGCGCTGAGCCCGGATTTTATAACATATGTTTAAAATCTGTCCCTAGCCGGATAAGTCTACCCACCTAAGTTCAGATCTGCCATGTAGCACGTCTAAACTTACATGTATATTTATGTGGCTACTCTGAATATTGGTAGTTAGCGTATAAGTTATATGGTTAACTCGCTCCGCCCCCCCAATCCACCCAGTACACACCTACTTTTGTGAATGTAACTTCTAACCATATAAGGGACTTATATGGCTAAGTAGTGACTATTGAACATAGGTGCATATTCAGTGGCCAGCAATTTAGCCGCATAAGTCCCTTCATCTAGCTAAATGGCGCTGAACATGCTTTGAATATCGGGCCCATAATGATTATCTTTATAGAATTCCAATAAAATACATAGGGGGACTCACACAGTATCAAGATAGTGAGTAGTTTGATGTTCAGAAAAAGCCACAGAGCACTGCATCACTTTTTTAAAAGCATTATTTTGATTAACATGTTACCATGGAAACACCCAGGGGGCGGAGTTATAATTATCTGTGTGCTGGAAAAGGGAGGAGAAAACAGAAAACCGAGGAAAGAAGTGGAGGGAAAAGATAAAAGAGCGGAAGGAACAAAGAGGACAACCAGGGGAGGAGAAAAGGGGAAGAGAGATAGTAAAGGGGTGACGGGGGGAGAATGGGAATATGAGGAAAAACAAAGGGAAACATTCAGTTTTCTTATAATAATTTTATTTCATTTTTAAATGTCTATTTCTATTACTTTTTAATATTATTATTTGATTTTTTTTAATAGTATTTTTGTAAGTTAGAAGTGCAGCTCCTCTTTTGTCTAACATGTTCTAGAATGGTCTTTGTATTTGTTTTTAATATTATGAAATAAAGGCTGAGAAGTAGAACTATTTTAGATTTTTAAGGTAAAATTAAATCAACCGCGGCGGGCGTCCATGTGTGCACAGTTCCCAGCGTGCGCACATGGACGTGCCGATTTTATAACATGAATGCGTCAATGCGCACAGTTATAAAATTTTATTTATTTATTTATTTATTTATTTATTTAATATCTTTATAATACCGACGAACTTTGGGAACATCTCGTCGGTTTACAGAGAAACAGAACTTAGCAACAGGCCTTTACATTATCAACATGATTATAAGAGGAACAGTAATTATAATAATAATAATAACAATAACATATAAATAATAGGGTGGATTATACAAGTAATAATTAACTAGGTAGGATACATGATTGGGGTTATCTAAAAAAGGGGGGGGCAGGAAGATTCTGATAAATGGGATGGACATCAACATTTGTAGGAGGTATATATTTGTATTTACATTTGTTGTCAAGGGATATATACACGTTTGTGAATAAAATGTTCTTATTTACAATCTGCTGTCCTGATAAATTAGCTTTACGGGATTATCTGTGTAAAGCTACCCGTGCACACATGCGTGCTGGATTTTATATCGGTGTGTGCAGGTGCTGACTCCCGTACGCAAAGAGGGAGGAGAAATTTTATAAACATCGTGCAGCGACGTGATAGAGCCTTTCCCCAGTTCCCTCCCAGTCCACTCCAATAAAGGAGCGGATTGGGATTTGGAGCGGATTGGGAGGTGACTTCCTAAAATCCCTCCCTACCCTGCCTGCCTTTTCCGCTATCCTCCCCAACCCCTAAAACCCCTCTAGCTATCTTTTTTTAAATTTATTTTTATATTTACCTGCTCTCCCAAGCAATAATAAGTTGTGCGGGCCGACCGGCTGCCAATGTGCACTTCAGCGGGGACAGTGCCTAATGGCGCTCCCCGGCCCCACCCAGACCCCGCCCCTTTTTACTTTGCCGGCTCTTCCATGCGTGCTGGTAGATACGCTCGTGGCCGCGGGCCTTTGAAAATGCCTGCAGCGCGCGCATGCCCGGCCAGTGTGTATCTCCTGGTATTGGTGCGTGCTGGCATTTAAAATTTACCTCTTAGTGATCCTTTTTGTGGATTTTAATAATTTTCTTGTTTGTACTGCTCTGTTTATTCCAAGTATAAATGATTGCATGAATAACTTTTGATGTCATCAATCAACCCATCTGATTTTGTATAGAAGATAACATCTAGATTGCTTTTATTTTTCATAGTATGTGGGAAATTTAAATTTAGTGACAGAGTGGTACAATAGACATACGGAAGACAATTTTGCAAGTAGAGATGGAGCTCATAGAGCATGAAGTTGCAGAATATTGATGAACAACTGAAGCCGGCTTTAGGACGCTCTGACTTGGCAGAAAGAAGACTTGTGGGATTATATTCAACAAACCAGAAACCTCGTTCAAGATGTGGATGGCAGAGTGCAGAAAGCCAAACAGAATGTAGAAACGATACAATTTGCTGATGCACAGGCCTGAGCGAGACATCGTGTTTTATGAGGAAAAATAGTAAAAATCCTTCTCTTCTGGGTCTGGAAGTAAAGGAAAGAATGACTAAACAATACTTATTGGCCCAAGAAACAGGAGAAAGGATCTGCCAGCTAATTCAGGTGACAAATTTCAGACTTATAATATATATGTATATAGAAATTATATATATTATTTATTGTAGCAAGAAAACGCTAAATAAATACTAAAAATAGAACTTGTTCAAACTCTTAGGATGAATCTGTAAAAGTTCAAGTGATGAAAATGATTTGCTCAGTAGAAAATCTGTTTTATTATAGTAACTCTATGTCCCCCATTTATTAACTTCTATTTTTGCATGTGTTTGCAATTTTATATTCTAAGAGCTGTCTTACAAATGTAGGTGCTCATTTATTAAATTTCCTTTCCAGGACAATCAGCAGCTGTTCCAGGCAGATCCTGATTCTAATAAATGGAAAGCTTACACTGAGCACATAGACCACATCATTTTAGATGGGTTGTTCATGGCGATCAAGTGTCCACTCCAGTATCTGATTGATAACACTGAGACGTTTCAGTCTGCTTCTTTGTTTGAAGTACAGCTGATTCTTAATGGACGTGAATTCACATTTAATCCTTCTTTGGATCACACAGTCAGCGGCAATTTGTATGACATTGTAGAGGGATTTCTCAGTGACATCTGCAGAGTTGCATCATTTATAAGAAGAGTTGCTAAACATGTTGGAAAAGATACCTACCAGGTACTTTCAAAAGTTGTCTAATGATAATAGTGTTGACATTTACTTTTGTGGCAGATTGTCTCTTATGCATCAGCATAGCTTTTATCTTACTAACACATCCCAGTCTAAAACCTAAATGCAATTTCTCTGCTTAGAGTTAATATTAGAGATGGCTCTAGAGCTATACCTATTCATATGTTCAGGGCTGATATTTTTCCCATATAATTCTTCAATGTCCTTCATATGGAAATGCTCTTGCAAGAAAGAGTATCAACCAAGCAACTGAAACTCTTATCAGTTTGAACCCCTTCCAGATCACATGTTGAGCTTCTGGGAGTCATTTCAGAATTGGTAGTATGTACTGCTGTCCTTTATACCATTGCTTCCTTGAAAGATTTTATAATTGATAGGTTATAACATATATCATAATAATTTTATTTACCCTCATAGGACTATATCTGGTGTGGTAAGAATAGTTAGATAGTTAAGTGTTATTTTTTTTTTACCCTATATTTGCCTGTTTTCCCCTCCGTAGCAGACAACAGAAGTCATTGAAGAAGCTGGATATTGGGCAGGTTCTATGACTCAGCCCACAGGGCCTGCCTCAACACTACAGGGGATCCCAGTTCAAACCTTCTTTCTGTCAGGGGCAGTTGGACACGGGTGCACTGTGGAGTTGGTGTGCATTCAGGTCAGGAGGGAGGGAAGCAAGATGGCTGTGAATATTGTGGTGGCCCCTAACTACAGATTGCACCGAGGATACACCTTAGAGGAAGCACTCTCCCATCCCTTAAGCTAGTAAATGTCCTAAAGCCACCTGGGCATGCTATCTAGAGACCGGGATTGAAGGTGGATGGCGAAAAGGGATAAAATGCAAACAAAAAAAAAGAGAATGAGAATATGTGTTAGTTCTGCTTCCTCTGCTGTTTAGTATACATGTATGCTGTGGAAAGGAGACTATATTTTGTCTGTGAAACTTCCATCAACAGAACTGAATGTGAAGGTCTTTGTATGTAAAGGCTTGATGGACCCTTGGTCTGACCCAGCATGGCAATTTCTTATGTTCTTATGAATACAGAGGGAAGAGTAGGATTAAAAAGCATGAACTCTCTCTGGAAGTTCAAGCTGGGTGTATGAGGGAAACAATGTTATGGACAGAAATGGTAGCAATAAAAGCAAATGCTGGTTTTCATTTGCACTGGCTTGATTTCTGAGCTGTGGTAGACTTGTCTGATTCACTCCTGTATTGGCTTAACACTAGGATTATAGCTTAGATCTGTTTATATGTTCAAGTTATTATCTTTGACAAATACAGAAAAAGTCATTCAGTAGCTACAGAGATGATAATTATGAGGTCCACATTCAAAAGCATTTAGCTAGCTAACTCAGAAGTTAACCGCTAAATGAATTTTGAGCACATATCTGGCTAAATTCTATCCAGCTAATAAGTTATTTGGCTAGAATTTAGCCAGATAAGTTAGGGTCATTCTGGGGGTGTAACTGGGAAGAGTTGAATTAGCTGCCTAACGGGCCGATACAGTAAAGTCCATGGGAGAGCGGACGAATGCCCGCTCTCCCGGCACACGCACCGGCCCTTTGCCGGTGTGCGCGATTCTCTATTTAAATTAGGTGACGCGGTAGATCAGGGTAAAAGGAGGCGCTAGGGACACTAGCGCGTCCCTAGTGCCTCCTTTTTGACAGGAGCGGCGGCTGTCAGTGGGTTTGACAGCTGACGCTCAATTTTGCCAGAGTCGGTTCTCGAGCCCGCTGACAGCCACGGGCTCAGAAACCGGACGCCGGCAAAATTGAGCGTCCGGTTTTTGGCCCGACAGCTGCGGGCCGAATTCAAATTTTTTTTATTTTTTTACTTTTCGGGACCTCTGACTTAATATCGCTATGATATTAAGTCGGAGAGTGCACAGAAAAGCAGTTTTTACTGCTTTTCTGTGCACTTTCCCGGCTTGCCTGCACATTTTACTTTCTGAATCGCGTGGGAATAACTAATAGGGCCATCAACATGCATTTGCATGTTGATGGCCCTATTAGGTGCCGCGGGTTGGACGCGCGTTATCCTCCCCTTACTGAATAAGGGGTAAGGGAAAACGTGCGTCCAAGAGCAGGCTAACAGTATCAGCCTGTAAGTTAACTGGCTAATTCTGATGTTCAGAGCTATCCAGATGACTTAGCTGTTTGGGCCAAAGAGCTGTCCTACAGTCAGTTAGCCAACTATATTCAATAGTGTGGACCTTTTCTGTTATGGTTTGCATAGGGGATGGTTTTTCAAAGGCTGCATGTAATACAGACAGAGTAAAGTACTAGCTCTCTGTTACAATACTTACTCAATCACACCATTATAATAATGGGGCTGCACTCTGAAAAGTGAAGCCCGCAGTCCATGCATACTGTTTTCTTAGATGCAAAAAACAGGGCACACAGAAAAGAATGACACAGAATCTTTTTATTTTGCTTGGAGGGTAGTGGTGATGGTGTGGAAGAGGGGTGAGGGAGCAGTGACTGAAGGAAGAAGGAACGCAAAATACAAAGGGTGGTTAATGCAATGAGCTTTTAGAGAAGGGATAATAGATCGGTCACTGTTAAACAATTGCAAGTGAGCTCCTCTAAACTGGCACACAACTACTGACTGACTGGCGAATGCAAGATAAAGCGCCTTGGCCCCACTTGTGTGCATTTTACCACAGCATGGTTCAACAGTATTTTTGCACTTATTGTTGTTTCCTGATTCCTTTCGTTTGTTCCTGCTTCTCCTTCATTTTATGACATTGGTGTGAAATATTCCTGCATTACTGCATCATCAAAGCCCAGCCAGTTGTAACTAATTAGTTGGGTGATGAACCTGCAGCACAATTCTATCTTTTCTGAGTACAGTAAGCAACAGTTTGACCGACCAGTGCCATGGTTAATGTTGTCTTAGGCCCATATCTGGAATGCAATTGTTTCTTTCGGGGGCCATCTCTAATTTATGATGTGAAAGCATTACTTTCACTTACTCAGCTTTTTTTTTTTTTTTTTTAGCAAGATATAGATGAGATGGTTAAGTTGCAAGAAATGTGGCAAGAAATTATGAAGAGAGTGAAACTGGTCACTGCGAATGTAAAGAAGTATCAAAGCGACTTCAAGAAGTATAGCTATTTGTGGATGGATAACAAAACTGAATTTATGAAGCAGTTCCTTCTCTATGGACGATTTCTTACTACTGAAGAAATGGAATTATATACAGACTATGAACTTAAAAAATGCTCACCACAGCTAAAAAACTTTGAAGAACAGGTAACAATTGACCATTTTGCTGGGGAAGAGCTAGCAGTCATCAGATAGGATAAAGACCTTGAGGTCATCACCTCTGATGACCTCAAGGTAGCCGGTGGTGTGACAAAGCAATTGGGAAAGCTGACTGTATACTTGGGTGCATAAAGAGAGGTATCTAGCACAAAGAGGGAAGTAATATCTGGTGAGTCATCTCTTTGAATAACGTGTGCTGTTCTGGAAATCACTTCTACAAAAGTACATTGATAAGGTAGAGGCAGTTCAAAGAAGGGCCATCAAAATGGTGCAAGCCCTGAACTCTAAGACACGAGCTGAGAGATTGATGAACGTAAAGATGTGCTCTGTAGAAGAAAGAATGGGAATGGGAGATATGGCACGAACTTGGGATGCAAATTATGACCCCCCCAACTCACAGTTAACTGTTGTTGTACCTGTAGATTAATTTCAATTTGACTGTAATCCATTTTGAGGCCATCTTTGGAAAAAAGGTGGACTATATCAAGTGTTAATAAATAAATAAATACATATTTCATAATGAAAACGTCAGTATTTGGTTTGTGATGCATGAAACAAACCAAAAAACGACTTACCTGAAAATATCTAAAACATTTTTTAATATATAAGATTAGTTAATTTTAAAAAACAAAGACAATGGAGCTTCCCTGGACCCTCCAAGCCTTCCCCCTGAAGCTGAAACGGAGACTCCCAAGTCCCTACTTACCCCATCCTCGGAGTGTTTGAGGTAAAAGGGAGCAGAAATGATCTCCCGTTGCTCCTGCCCTGCTGGATTCCACTGCACAGTGGCACCAGCTGGCCCTGAGGCTCTGAGAAGTGGCACCATTGTGCAGCAGGAGGGATGGGGAATCACTTCTGCCCTTTCGACATGGAAGATTCTATGGAATAGGTAAGTGGGGGGCTGGGAAGGTATCGGTCTTTCTCCCCTGCCGTTGAAGCAGAGAGCTATGCTGGATATGCATTGAAAGTGAAGTATCAGGCTTATTTGGTTTGGGGTAGTAACCGCCGTAACAAGCAAGCTACTCCCCACTTTTTTGTGAATGTAAATCCTTTTTTCCACATTTCCTCTTGCCGTTGAAGCTTAGAGCAATGTTGGAGTCACATTAACCATGTGTATGTTTATTGAATAAGGGGTAGATTTTATAAAACAGCGCGAGCGCGAACTTTTGTTGGCTCACCAGGCGCAAACAAAAGTACGCTGGATTTTAGTAGATACGCGCGTAGCCTCTAAAATCCTGGATCGGTGCGCGCAAGGCTGCCTATTTTTGGCAGCCGGCGCGCGCCGAGCCGCGCAACCTGTCTCCGATCCCTCCGAGGCCGCTCCGAAATCGGAGCGGCCTCGGATGGACCTCCCTTTCGCCCTCCCCTCGCCTTCCCCTCCCTTCCTCTACCTACCCCCCCCCCCCGGCCCTATCTAAACCCCCCCCTACCTTTATCCCTGGATTTACACCTCCCAGAGGGAGACGTAAATCCACGCGCGCCAGCGGGCTGCTGGCGCGTGGAGACGCGATCCGGGGGCGGTTCCGGAGGGCGCGGCCACGCCTCCGGACCGCCCCGGCCCGAAACCACGCCCCGGGCCTGCCCCCGAAACGCCGCGTTCCGCCCCCGAAACGCCGCGCCGATCGGCCCCGCCCCCAACACGCCCCCCTCGAAAAACCCCGGGACTTACGCGAGTCCCAGGGCTCTGCGCACGCCGGCGGGCCTATGGAAAATAGGCGCGCAAGGCCCTGCTCGCGTAAATCCGGGTGGATTTACGCGAGCAGGGCTTTTAAAATCCGCCCCTTAGGGTATTATCTCCAGGTAGTAGCCGTCATTCCTGAGAGCCACCAACTCTTCATTCACGTCCTCTAGACTTTATGGATCCATAGTTCTTTTTACTTTCTTTTTTTAATTTAATGTTTATTTTGGTTCAGCAGATGAACCAAACCAAAATGAAATTTAAATGAACCAAAATGAAAAATGTGAACCAAAATTCCTCTTCATCCTGCCAGACCAGTGAACCTGCGGGATTCTCCCTCCTACCAGCAGATAAGGGCAGAGTGTGAACATTTCCTTTTTGACATCATCACCATATAGGCTGACCCAGCAGAGGAGAAGTCTCTGCCTCCAGAAAATGGTGTAGAGCATGGTGTTGCTGGTCCATGGAGTGTCCCTGGGGCAATGGCTTTCTGGATGGTTGCTTTCCTTAGGAGGCCAGGGTGGGTGGTCCTTGGGATGACGGTCTCTGTAGGTCTGATGTTCCCTCCCCAGGTAACCAGGTGGTTTGGTCTTCTGGTTTCCTCTGGAACCCACAAATTGTAAGAAAAAAAAAAAAAAAAGAGAAGCAGCTCAGTCCAAAGCAAAGCAGCCGACACCAGGGATGGAGAAGGGGAGGAAGTGTGTGCGGTGCGGGGCCCCACAGGTCCCTAGTGATGCTGGGTCATTTTGCCAGTACTGCGACAGTGATAATCAGGGTCAGATGAGGAGGGGTTGGGGCGGGAGGAACGAGCAAAGCCCCATGGCAAGCATATCTTTCCCAGCACTGCTGGAGCTGGCGTCAGGGCATTCAAGGCGCTCCTCCTCCTCACATCAGGCGCCGGCGAGCGGGAGGCCACCCTCCATCCTGGGCCCCCGCAGAACTGAACACCAAACTGAATGGCAGGGGGAAAAAAAGATACGGAACCAACAGCAGGAGGTGAGGGAAATGAATGACTGCGATGCGATGTGTGACCCCGCCCACCCCTGACGTCACTGGGAGCCCCGGTGACGGTTGAAGAGGGCCTCACCATCAGGCTCTCCCCTTTGTGCACCCCTTCGTGCAACCCTTGTGCTTCTAAAAAATTAAAAAAAAACATTTTTATTTTTCTGTAATTTAACCTTTATTCCAATTCTTTACCTTTTCTTTTGCTTGTTAACAATTTTAATTAGAAATGTTCATTGTATTAGACTATGGAAATTTATTTCCTGCTATTCTGTTTAATGTAAACCGGTCTGATTTACATCGGATGTAAGAATGTCGGTATATAAAAATTAAAAATAAATAAATAAATGGTGTGGAGGGATGGGCAGGCCCAGCTAAACAGCACCGGCAGTTAGGTCCCCACGGAAGGAGGCCACAGAATTTGTGAGAGAATTTATTCTGGCCATGCACCAAGCTTATCGCCATTTAAAGGATAAGCAGCGTACTGTAGGAGATCCAGGGGAGAAGCCTAAACTACAGACAGCCTGGGAGGATTGGAGCCCAGTACAGAAAGACTAAGGGAGCCAGAGGAGGAAGAGGATTCCTCACAGGAAGAGGCAATGTGGGAGGAAGAAAGAAAGTTAAGGAATCGGCAAAATGCCTGTTCAGTTCAGAGGAGCTGGGGGCTCTGATCTCAAAGGTCTCTCAGGTGCTGAGTTTAAAGGAGGAACAGCCAAACAAATTACTTAGCTCGTTTTGGCTGAAGACCTTGGTCCTTCCCGTTTCTTTTTTATTGCTGTGTTGTGGGTCCGGTCCGACTGCCTGACACCGGCCGTGTTTCGATGTTATTGCTTCAGGGACGATGAAGAGCCATCTGCATATGTTGCTGCTCCCTCTACTGGAAAAGCCATCCTTCTGATGGCTCTTCATCGTCCCTGAAGCAGATAACATCGAAATACGGCCGGTGTCGGGCAATCGGACCGGACCCACAAAACAGCAATAAAAAAGAAACAGGAAGGACCAAGGTCCTCAGCCAAAATGGAGCTAAGTAATTTGTTATATAAGTAAAGCGAATCAAGTGGGTCGGGTAAACCAACAGGGGAGCCGGTATAGGATACGACATGAAGATTTTTAAAATAATAAAGAAAAAATGAAAAAATAAGAATAAATAAATAAAATTGAAGATCAAGATTAAAATTAAAACGGTACACACTAACAGAAAAAGACAACCTAACAGTGGTTCTCATAAGGTTAATGTTACCGAACATGAACACATTTAGTGAAAATTCCCCATGAGTGGCTTGTGGTTTGTTGTTTATTGAATAGTAGAGGGGATTTGAATGGTCACGTTTTGTTGTGGTGTATACTAAAAATGGGGGTTTGTAGAGGCAGCACTAGGGATCCCACACGGGACAAATACAGCTTAGAAACATCCCACAGGTTCACTGGTCTGGCAGGATGAAGAGGAAGGTACAATTAGATCTTACCTTCTAATTAGCTTTCCTTGAGTTCTGTCAGACCAGTCTAGAGAGCCCCTAAATGTAAATAAGGAAAGACAGATAAGTGAGCGTATACGCAAGACAACAGTCAGCAGGAAGCACTGGCGTGATGGAAGGAAGTTGCTAACCCGAAGTTTTTTCTTTGGTTAATGGGCTAGGTAATTTTCTTCTTTAGTTCGTTGTGCTTTCTAATCCTCTACTCGGCAGGAAATAAGAAGCGAGAATGCCAAGGAACCAGGGAGAGCACACCTAAGGGACGAGACACAGACAAGGAGCAGGCCGGTAATGAGCCGTCAAAACTTTTTAATTACACAAAAAAAAAAAGAAAAGGAATATGAGCCATGCTTTGGCAAAAACTACGACTCCCCCCCCGCTGCTGGGCCAGTCTGTATAGTGGCGATGTCAAAAGGAAGCGTTCGCGTTCGGCAGCCGCTGGTAGGAGGGAGAGTCACACGGGAGCACTGGTCTGTCAGGATTCGAGGAAAACTAATTACACGTAAGATCTAAACGTACCATTTCCCCCTGCACATCCATACCATAATCAATATCTAGTAGGTTTTAGTAAGGTACCAGAAAGAAGGCTTTGGCCTGCCCTCCCAGGGGTACGCCTTTCCCTCCGTGCGCTGCCTCCATCAGTTTTGCTGTTAGTGGACGTGCGCTTCCTCCGTTCTGCTTGTCAGAGGTTCAGAGCCCTATGGAGGAGCCTGAGGAACTTTGGGGGGGGAGCGAGGAGGAAGCAGGGGAGCAGGCTCTTGTGTACGCTGTTCACTTGGAAGAGTGGGTACACATGCACCGAACCAGAAGCTTCTCTCACTGTCCTGTCTCAAGCTACTTCAATCTGAGAGAGACTGCTAGCAATGACTGAAGCTCCTGCCTGAAGATCATCCTAGTTTTGACGATCGGTATCTTCACAGCAACGAAAGATACGAAATAATCATAGTGAGATTCCAGAGGGTTGTGGGTGCCTGGCATGGAGTCTGCAGAAGATACAGGGAAAGGCTGGGGTGACTGAAAAAGGGGGAATGGGTATGAAAGAGAAAGACGACCGACTGCAGTTAGTACTGTGGAATTTAAATGAGAGAGAGATTTTGTGAAAGAGAATTACTGGGTGAAAGGCCCAGTTGAGCCCCAGGTTTGGATTACAAAAGGAGAATATAAGTGAACGATTGTGAGGAGACTGCAGGGAATGGGCTAGGGAAGAGTGACTGAGAAGGGCAGAGGAAGGGAAAGAGGGTAAGTTTGTGAGGGGAAAAGGGTGCGTGAGTAAATGAAGGGGGCTGGTGGGTAGGAGGAAAGATCATGAAGGGAACAGCAAGGGATGGATAGGGTGAGCAAATGAGTGAATGGGGCTATGGAAAGAGATGAGAGTGAATAAGTGAATAAAAAGGGGAGAAAAGGATAATTAGTGACTAAAAGGGAACTGTAGAGGAAGAGAGAGTGAGTGAGTGACTGAGAGGGTTGTGGGAGGGTGAATGAGTAACTGATCTGTGCCTGGGAAGAAGGAGAATGAGTAGTTCAGAGTTATACAGCTGGCCCAGTGACTCACTGAAAAGTTCTTGGTACGATTCCTGAATTTGGTCTTCTGTTTCCTGGGTTAACTGGAGCTGGGATGCTACACAATGGTTGCTCGGCAGCCCCCCCCTGCCAGCAGACGTCCCCATGGAGCCACGTTCTGCTCTGCTCTGGCCACATCTTGATGGCTGCATGACGTGGCAAGCCTTGCCCTGCCCTGGGGAACCCCTGCACTCAGTGCCTCATCACTGAGTCTCCTTGGTTCCTTGCTTTGGCTCCCTCTAGCCTTGTTTCTCTATGGCCTTGGGGCCTCTTCGCCTTGCCTTTCCTTTGGGCCTTCCTGCCCTGCCGTTCCTTGTGGTCCCTAGGACCTCCATGTCTGATGTCTGTCTTGCCTTGACTTGTGGTTCTCATATTGCTCTTGGTTCCTGTCTCCATGTGTACCTTGTCTTGCTCTTGTGTTGTCCTGTCCCTAGGGGCCTTCACCCGGCCATCCTGCTTCCTTTGGGCCTCCCGGTGCCCTCCTTTCCAGAGCGAGGGCGCTTTGCCTTCATAGGTAATAACGCTAGATGTATTATCTGGTGATTAAACCTAACGAGGCTGCTAGAATCAGTTTTGATTTTAATAGGATGGGCAAAGCGCGCGCCACGTGGATCTTCAAACTCCAGCGGCCACGCGCATATCTCCCAGTATGCGCAGAAGAAAGGGCGATAGAAAAAGGGGCGGTCCGGAGGCCGGGGTCTGGGCAGGTCATGGGTGGTCCTGGACAGCCCATTAGGCACTGTCCTGCTGAGGCATGCACCGGGATCCCACCGGCCCACGGATTCTGCTGCTGCTCCGGAGATCGGGTAAGTTGCAAAACAAAAAAAAAAGTAGGGTAGTTAGTGGGTTTTAGGGGTCGGGTTAGTAGGGGAAAAGGGAGGCAGGTTAGGTAGGGGGTTTAGGAAGTTCCTTCCCAGTCCGCTCCTTTATTGGAGTGGACTGGGATTAGGGCCTATCGCGTTGCAGCGAGCATGTTATAAAAATTCCTCCCTTACGCGCGCGATTCAGCACTCGCGCGCACATGCGCGCACCGATATGAAATCAGGTGCACATGTGCACACAGGTAGTGGATTTTGTAACTGGTGCGTTGATGCATGCATGTTATAAAATTGGCGCGTCCCTTTGCGCCCGCCGGGAACTGCGTGCACATGGACACCCACGCACGAATCATAAAATTTACCTTTAGGTGTTTTACCCTGTTCCTGTCTTGTCTCTCCTTGCTCCTGTCCTGCCTATTCTTGCCTTTTCATGTTCCTGCTTCCAGCCTTGCCTTGCCTTGTTCCTGTCCTGCCTTTGCCTTGCCCTCCCAGTCAGCCTTCCTCAGACTGATCTTGTGGCTGACTGGGACAGTCTCTGGCCTTCACCTCGCTTGTGCACTGCCTGCCTTGACCTGCTTGGACACTGACCTCGTTAGTTTGCTGCCTGCCTTCACCCTTTGCTTGACACTGACTTTATCTGAACCCTGCTTGTCCATACCTCTGCCTGCCATGTACTCTGCCAAGGAAGCTGGCCATCAGAACCTGTAGGCTCAACCCAAGGGGGAGATGGCTGGACAGGCAGAACACCGTGCCCTACTCTGCTAGAAAGTCCTGTGCTGCTCCTGTTGGGAGAATCCCCAGATTCAGCTGGCCAGACTGTGACCTAAAACAATGTTAACAGCCACCAAGCAGGTAAGGGAGTCATAATAATTGCTTAAGGGTGACACCTAGTGGCTGGATTCAGGACCTGTGATTGCAGGATTGCAGAAGGAGCATTGAAGCATGGCCCCCAACTGAGGATGATTGCTGCAGTAACCAAACTAGGTATGTTGGGGGTAAGGGCAATATAAAATAGGAGAAAAAATCTCGGGGATAGTTGTGAATGAAGACTTGTGATGCCGGATCCCGGCCCTGGTTCAGACTGAGTTGGAAGCACAAAAGAGCAGTAGGATATTGTTGGGTCAAAAAAAGAAATTTAACAGAGGTGGAGATGGTGAGCGAGTGACTGAGAAGGGCTGTGACTTAGGGGTCTATGTTCTAAAGACAGTGTTTAATGTTATTTTCGGGTGTTACCTGTCATCCATGTACAATGCATGATATTTGCCTGGCTATTAATGTTGCCACACGGTAAATTAACGTTCATTCAGATGAGCCCATTAAAATCGAAACTAATTCTAGCAGCCTCGTTAGGTTTAATCACCAGATAATACATCTAGCGTTAATACCTATGAAGGCAATTTTCAGAGGCAGTCATTCATTTACCCATATAATTAGGTAAAATGACCTGACTGAAAATTTCCCTCCTCAAATGTGGCTAAATGTATGCGCAGTTTCCATAGTGCCCGTCATTTTGGATGCAGTAAAAGGAGGGCTTCCTGTGGGTGTGTTTAAGTCTGCAGAGTAAAATAGTGCATGTATGGGTGATTTTCAATTCTACTTGTACTATTTTGCTCCCATTTGGCCAGATGCAAAGTGTCCAGACTCTTTCAGTGCACAGATATTGCTTCTGATGCTGCTGCTGCTGCTGCTAATTTATAAAGAGAAACAACACAGTTTCCTATCCTTTTAAAATGTGCTTAAAACATGAATGTTAAAAACACCTGCGCAGTGAGCAACTAGGCAGGCTATTTGAAAATCTCCTCCTAAAAGCTTATGGGGTAGATTTTCAAACTATGCGAATAGGCCTACTTTTGCTGGCGCATCAGGCGCCAGCAAAAGTACGCTGGATTTAAGTAGATACGTGCGGAAGCAGCGCGTATCCACTAAAATCCTGGATCGGCGCGTGCAAGGCTATCAATTCTGTATAGCCGTGTGCGCGCCGAGCCGCGCAGCCTACCCCCGTTCCCTCCGAGGCCGCTCCAAAATTGAGGCGGGCCTCGGAGGGAACTTCCTTTTGCCCTCCCCTCACCTTCCCCTCCCTTCCCCCTACCTAACCCACCCACCCGGCCCTTGTCTAAGCCCCCCCTTACCTTTGTCGGGGGATTTACGCCTCCCGGAGGGAGGCGTAAATCCCCGCGCGTCAGCGGGCTCCTGCGCGGCCGGGATGCGACCCTGGGGGCGGGTCCGGAGGGCGCGGGCCACGCCCCCGGGCCGCCCCGGGCCATAGCCACGCCCCGGGCCCGCCCCCCGGAACGCTCCTGACACGCCCCGAAAACATCTGCGCGGTTCGGGCCCGCCCCCACCACGTCCCCCCGACACGCCCCCTCCGAAAACCCTGGACTTACGCGAGTCCCGGGGCTCTGCGCGCGCCGGTAGGCCTATGTAAATAGGCTTACCGGCGCGCAGGGCCCTGCTCGCCTAAATCCCGCCCAGGTTTTGGGCGGATTTAGGGCGAGCAGGGCTCTGAAAATCCGCCCCTATGAGTACATTTTACAAACCCGCGTGGCGTGTCCATGTGCACGCGGGTCTCGGCGTGCGCACATGGACGCACCGATTTGTTATAAAATACGATACCCCGCGCGCACATGCACACCCCGATTTTATATCGATGCCACGCACGTGTGGGCGGGTCTCGACTTACGCCACGCGAGGGGGGCTGAGTTAAAAAAAAAAAAAGAATCACGCAGTGACGGGAACGACCTTTCCACAGTTTCCTAACCCTATCCTTCCTCCCTCTTCCCCTCTCCTCCCCGACCTCTAAACCCCACCTACCTACCCTAATATTTTTGTCCCTGAACTTACCAGCTCCACGGAGGAGGAGTAAGTTCCGTGCGCCAGCCAGCTGACAGCGTGCACTTCCCTGGGGCAGCGCCTAATGGCGCTGTCCCAGCCAGGCCTCGCCCAGCCCCCACCCTGGCCCATCCCTTTTTTTGCAGCCTGGCACTTCTGCGCATACTGGGAGATACTCGCGTGGCCGAGCCATTTCAAAAATACGCTCGACGTGCGCATATCTCCCTGGATTTGCGTGCGCCAGGCTTTTAAAATCGGGCCCTTAATATGCAGGCTATTTAAGACAGGCCCTCATTAACGGACACCACCAGATCCTCCTAGTTTGGAGCAAAGGGGGAACCTTGGATCGGGAAATTCTGTGGGAAGGAGGCTTGGGCAATGACAGAAGGCGGCATGTATTTTGCAATGTGGATAGGGGTAGATCTTGTGGATATACACTTATGTTGGACCCAGAGGGGAGTCTACTTTAGGATGGAGAGCTGCTGTGGAGGGAGGGGGTTACTTGGCAATTTCTACACTGGGGCTTCAGGCCCCTTTAGGCATCAGCAGGAGGTGAGCATCTCTTGAGATGTTATTAATTATCAAGGCTTAATATGCAACACCACATTTATAGTGATTGGCATTACATTTTTTGTATATTTAATGAGTTGATTTTCATGCATTTGCATACAATGCAACTCATTAGTTTGGCATGTCTTGCACCTTTGTTTTTTTTCCATGTGATCGATAACACATAATAATTTGTTTTTACATGCATTAAGCATCAATTTCAGCATTTCATGTGCATTAACATTGTTATCACACTTTAGTAAACAGAACCTAGAGATTGAAAATTCTTTACGATAGAAAAATTGTTTTATATTCATGCGAATTCATTTGTATATACTGCTATAGTAGTTAAGACATTATTGCATTTTTATATTTAATAATATTGCATTTTTTATATTTAATAATACTTTCATTATCTCTTTTCTACAAGATCAACATTTATGAAGCACTGTATAATGAAGTTGGTGCTCTTGAAAATCAGAAGATTTTTAATGGTTGGTTTGAGGTTGATATTCAGCCTTTTAAATTATCTCTGATGAATGTTATTAAAAAATGGAGCTGGATATTTAAGGAGCATCTTCTTAATCATGTAACAAGAAGGTAAACTTTTTTTGAAACTCAGAACTGACTTATTAGGTCATCTGCCTTTTTGGGGGTAATGTTGTAACATCACATCTAAATTAGCCAGCAAATATTCACATAAGTTACACAACTTTTCAAAGCAGACTTACATACATAAATTTGCACTGAAAATTATCACACTAGATCTACGTGCAAAATAATTACACCTGCTAAAATGTATGCAGACAATGTTTGGGAAAATTTACATGCCTGGGGTGGATTTTCAAAGAATTGTGCAGGATTGCACATGAACAAATAGCATACATGTGCACTGGTTTATAAACCTTGCAAGCACATACATACCTGCAGTATTGTGTGTATATTTTAACAGGGAAAACAGGGGTGGTCTACAGGTGTTCTGGAACGGGGTTCACAAGGATGCACACAAATTTCTACTCTGGAAGAAGTGCATTTGCATACACTACCAAACTTGTCCAAACACTTTTACACCTGCTAATTGACTTGCGCAATTGAAATTGGACTTGTCTGTTTCCTGAAAGGTTTGGGAGGGAGGGAGGTCTGAGTGAACTGGTGAGGGATTAGGGTGAAGCTTTGGAGGGTCTGGGTGAACTGGTGAAGATCTGGGGGAACTGGTAGCGGTAACAATGAATTGGCCATTCAAAGTATGAATACAAGTATTTTCTGCATACTTTAAAATATATCTGTCTCTGCATTTAATTCTGGTTTATTGTGTGCAAACTGTTGCAATTATTGTGCATGCAAAATATATATGTGTATTGTTTTTAATATGGGTAGCGAAAATATTCATGTTCCTGAATTACAGATATATGCATATACTTTCAGAGCATAAATAGAAACATAGAAACATAGAAAGTGATGACAGAAAAGGACCAAATGGTCCATCCAGTCTGCCCAGCAAGCTTATGGTAGCATCTGCTGTGCCATACAATTGGCCTATCGGATTGGCCTATCGGGTGATTGGGCATCCCCCGGTGGGCCGATCGCTCCAGTCATATGGTCTGCGGTGCACGGCTGTGACAGAGCCGCGCTCGGCAGACCACGTGACGTGTCCTGGGCCGGCCTGGGCGGCAAATACCCGGGCCGGTCTGACATTGTGAGTCCGCCGCTGAGTCACCCCCTTACTTAGTTTCCCAAACCGTCAAAGTCAGGGCCCTTGCTGGTTGCTGTTTGAGTCCAATTCCCTATTACCTCTTGCCGTTGAAGCAGAGAGTAATGTTGGAGTTGCATTCAAAGTATCAGGCACACCAGCAAGTTATCCCCATGCTTATTTGTTTTCCCAGACCCTAAAATCCAATGTCCTTTTTGATTGCTGTCTGAATCTAATTCCCCTGTTCCTCTTTCCCCCCTGCCATAAAAGCAGAGAGCAATAATGGAGTTGCATCAACAGTATGAAGGCTTATTGGTTAAGGGTAGTAACCGCCACACCAGCAAGTTACTCCCATGCATTGTTTTCTTCATTTCCATCCTCTAGCCTTTAGGGATCCAGAGTTTATCCCATGCCCACGGTATTTTATAAACTGTGCGCAGTTTAAAGAATACCAACATAAATCTCAGTGCATCCACTTATGCATGCAAATAGTGTACGTGGACAGTTTTGAAAGTTTGGCTGAAAAATTTTAAAATGCCAAAAGCAAGCGCGTAAGTGCAAACCCCTTGCCAACTATGTCTTTATGAATGCCTACACTCAAGCCAGGTGAATTTATACTTTAACAGGACATAGGCACATCAGTTTGTTAATATATTGGGTGAGCGATATTTTAAAAACCCAAGTCTGCAAGTAAACACTGTTTTACCCATGAAAATGCTTTTTAAAATTTCTCTTTTCAAGGGCAATTTTCAAAGGGACTTGTCTGGGTAAAGCTGCCGCAGCCAGCCCATTCAGCCGGCCACAACCTGGGTGGTGTCCTCCTCATCCCCCACCCAGAATCCTTAATGTAGCATAGGAAGGGTTGGGGAGGGATGGTTAGTGGGGTCTAGCAAAGCAATAGCGTGGTCAGATGTGGAAGGGGATTGAGGCTGTGGGGCAGAGCTGCAACCTCGGCCATTTAAGTTTGGGCATCCTGGCCCTTGGCCTCTTCCTCTCCTTGGCAGCATTCCCGCCAGCCCCAAACTCCCCCCCCACAAGAAAAAGATTATGCAGCAGGGACACATGGGGGGAAGTCACCGATAATTGTTGCAGTAATCGGGCGGGGGTGGCTGTGCACAATACTCACTTAACAGTCTGTTGAGAAGTTGTACAGGCAGGGACATGCAATAAATGAATTTCCTGTCTTCTATGTTACATTGCATTTCTACGATATGAGCTAGCAATTGGGCGTGCTTCAACAGCCTGCCAAAAGCGTATCCCAAGACCAATTGCACTCCATCAGCTGTACACAGACCGGGAATCAAATTCCAAGCACTGCTGCCAGAGCCGAGCTTCAACGGCTCAGCTCCCTGCTTGGAGTACAGTTATGTATTGGGTTCTGGCTTCTACGGCCACCAGGATGTTTTAGTGGTTCTGGAATGAGCATTGTTTGTGGGTTTGGGGTTTTTTTTTTTTCAGTGGGTGGAGTTTGTACGGATAAGAACATGGCCACCCCAGGTGTTCAGTGTTAGTTTAGTAGTATAAGCTTGTTGGTTTAAAAATGTGATTGCTGCGGCCTTATGTATAACCAGTAAATGTCTCCTTAGTTCTCGAAAGCACTATTTGCAGTATCCTTGTCGTTCTACATATCGCATAAGGGGTTGAAGGAAAAGGGAAAGAAATTCCTACTTCAAGATGCGCATGCTGCGGCCTTTAAAGCCGTTTTTTTTTAATCGCTCTGATTTGTGAACAGTTACACAAGCGCTTATCGTGACACCCCTTCGTTACTGCAACTCTTCTCTTAGGTCACTGCAGCTCATGCAAAACTCTGCAGCTAGGCTGGCCACCGGCACCTCATCACAGGGCCGCATCTCACCAGTACTGGCCAACCTGCACTGCTTACCTGTGGTCTGGAGAGTGCATTTTAAGGCCATCATATTAATCTTTAAGGCCCTTTTATGGCCCGCAGCCCTCCTTGCCTTGCTTCTGCAGTGAACAGATATTGTCCTGCATGGTTTCTACACTCATCCTCACAGCATCTCTTAGTCGTCGTCCCCCCATTCAAGCAGGCACATCTCGTAGAGTCTAGAGAGTGCATTTTTAACATTGCTGGTCCGTTCCAATGAAAAGAATTGACAGAAAACATAGGAGCCAAAACTGATTTGCTTAGGTTTAGAAAGATGTTAAAGGCACATCTGTTCATTCTTGCTTTCTCTATATGAGGACATGTCCTTGACTTACACCTTTTACTCTCTAACTTTCAGTATTTAGTTTTATGTTCTGATTTGATTTGATTATACTCCCTTGTTGTCCTTGTATGTCAATGTAATACTTTGACAGATTTTATGCATATCCTGTTGTAATCTGCTGAGAATGGTAGCTCAGCAGACTAGAAATATTTTAAATAAATAAATAGGGGAAGGGATGGAAGGGGCACACTTGGTCAGAAGGGGCGGGGATGAGGTAATTGCACCTGCATGGGTTGAGTAGTGCTTTACCTACCGAAATGGCCCTTTAGAAAATTGTGGGACTGATAGGTGTGTAAAATTACACAATGCACACAGGGGAGGTAATGTTCTTTTCGACGTAGTGTTGTCTTTAACAAGCGTAGTTTGTTAGAATATCAAGGGGTGTTAGGTTTTTTCTTTTCGGGGAAAGCTTTGATAGGCGCTATAGAGTCTAAGGTTTTAGAAATAGCAGAATTCCAGAGTCATTTATACTTTGCGAAAGTGAAGCCGGCATGCAGTAATGAATTCTTCTGAAGAAACATGTTTTCCTCTATTTACCAAAGTAGATGGATTTGTGATCAGGGTCGGGTTGTTTAGGCTGAGAGAGAAAGAAATGAGATAGTGGTCAAACCATAGAATAGACTGAATATCAATGTTTGAAGGTGGGATTGTGACATGGAGAGGGTTGTAAAAGACCTAGGATGCATTGTGAGGATTGCTCTCTCTCTCTGCCTTTCTGATTTGTCCTTTGCCTAGTAATGCATTTGGTGTTCTTTGGAGGATCATGTACATTGCATATTTGATTTTCTGTAGTGACTATGGTATGACAGATGGCTGCTTTAAAACATGTTTAACACCATACACCTGGATTTTAAAAGGATTAGGGGTTGATTTTTGAAAACGCATGCATCCATGTGCGCGCGGTTCCTGGCACCCGCACATGGATGCACCAATTTTATAACATGCACATGTTGCCGCGTGCATGTTATAAAATATGATTCTCATGCGCACATGCGTGGCCGATTTTAATATTGGTGCGCATGTGTGGGCGAGTGTCATGCCACGCGTGCAGCAGGGGAATTTAAAAAAAATACGCATGGTGATGCGAGTAGGCCTTTTCCAGTACCTTCCCAATCTGCTCCAATTAAGGAGCAGATTGGGAGGGAACTTCCCTATCCCTCTAACTACCCTTCCTACCTTTTCCCTTCTCATCCCTGACCCCTAACCCCCACCTAGCTAGCCAAAATTGCTTTATTTTATAGCTTACTGCTCCTTCCGAGCAGAAGTAACTTCCAGCGCACGGGACAGGGCCTAATGGCCGCTGTCCTGGTCGGCCCTCTGGCTGCCCCTCCCCACCCAGACCTCGCCCCTGGCTCGCCCCTTTTGGATGGCCCAGCACTTTTGTTTATACCAGGAGATACGTGCATGACTGGGCCGTTTCTAAAATGCGCTTGGCATGCACACGACCCAGCCACATGCATATCTCCTGGATTTTTTAGGTGCGGCCTTTTGAAAATGTGACCGTAATTGAATTATTTTAGCTTGATTGATATCTGTTCATTCGTTAAAGCAGTGGACACATCCAGCCAATCTGGATTTCAGGATATTCACAATGAATATGCATAAGATAGACTTGCATACAATGAGTGTTTAAATATCTTCAATAATCATGCTCCTTTTCCTTCATTATTTTAGTATGAATGAGCTGGAGGCATTTATCAGTGAGACTGAGAAAGGCTTAAGCAAGAAAGCAAAAAGTGGAGACTATGCTACGCTGGCTGAAATAATGGGACATCTGATGGCCATACGTGACAGACAAGCAACATATGAGAATTTTAAATCTCTAAAATCCACTGCTGAGCTACTTAGGGCTTATAAGCAGCAATTGCCAGAGGAGATCTATGCAAAGCTGGAAGTAAGCACTCATCTTCTCTACTATTTTTACATGGAACAGAATTTAAGAAATAGTTTAATTCACTTAAATGTTTCTTTTAATTCCTTGATGCCAATAAGTTCTGAATCCTCTGTGCTTATCCCAGGCTCTCTGGAATTCCACATTCTTTAGATATTTTCATGAAAACAGATTTTAATTTACCCAAGTATAAATAGAACAATCTTTAGGTATTTAATTAAAACAGATCTTAATTTAACCAGGGTAAAATCTGTTACCAATAAAGTATAATTGCAATTAAGACCTAAATCTCACTATATTTAGCACATAAAACAATGTTATATGCATAAACTTAGCTTGTGTATGCTAATAGTGCTTTTATCATACATTAATGCTTGCAAAATCATTAGTACACTTTAGTACATTGGCCTCATGGAATCCTAATAATTTAGCTACTGAAAAAGCCATTTGAAAGTGTGAGGTGTGTAATTGTTATAGCATATTTGATACTAAGAATGTTTGTCAGGGTCATGCAAAGGCTGGGCGAGTAGGGCAACCACCTGGCCGGAATGAACAAACAGACAATGAAATGCTAAAAGAAATTAGGGAAGCTAACAAAATCAGCAGCTTAGTAATATTGGGTGATTTAAATTACACCAGTATTGATTGAGTGAATGTCACATCAAGACATGCTAGAGAGGTAAAGTTCCTAGATGAAATAAATGATTTCTTCATAGAACAAGAAGAGGAGAAACTATTTTAGTCCTTAGTGGAACACAGGATTTTGTGCAAGAGGTAACAGTGTTGGGGCCACATGGCAATAGTGATCACAACATGATCAAATTTGACTTAATACTGGAGGGAGGACATTAAAGAAATCTACTGCGACAGCATTTAACTTTCAAAAAGGTAACTATGATAAAATGAGGAAAATGATTAGGAAAAAACTGAAAGGAGCAGCTGCAAAGGTTAAGAGTATTCATCAGGCATAGAGTTTGTTTAAAAATACCATCTTGGAAGCCCAGACCAGATGTATTCCATGCATTAGAAAAGGTGGAAGGGAAGGCTAAGTGACTCCTGGAATGGTTAAAAGGTGAGGAAAGAGAGGCTATAATAGCTAAAAGGATATCTTTCAAAAAATGAAAAAGGGATCTCAATTAAGAAAACAGGAAACAGCATAAGCACTGGCAAATTAGAAACAAAGCATTGGTATGGAAAGCAATGAGATAATTTGAAAAGAAGCTTGCCACTGAAACAAAAAACTCATAATAACAACTTTTTCAGGTACATTGAAAGTAGAAAGCTTGGACCATTAGACGATCAAGGAGTGAAAGGGGCACGTAGGGATGACAAAACCATAGCATAGACTAAATGAATTTGTTGCTTCGGTCTTCACTGAGGAAGATGTAAAAGAGATACCCACGTCAGAAATTGTATCCAAAGGTGATAATTCAGCAGAAACTGAATTAAATCTCAGTGTATATAGAAGGTGTAATAGGCAAATTGACAAACTAAAGAATAGTAAATCACCTGGACTAGATGGTATGCATCTCAGAGTGCTGAAATAACTGAAAAATGAAATTATAGACCTGCTATTAGTAACTTGTAAACTAACCTTAAAATTGGTACCTGAAGACTGGAGGGTTGCCAGTGTAATGCCAATTTTTAAAAAGGGATCCAGGGGTGATCTAGGAAACTAGAGACCAGTGAGTCTGAGTTCTCTCCCAGGCAAAATGTAGAAACTATCATAAACAACAAAATTGTTGGACATATAGATAGGCATAGTTTAATGGGACAAAGCCAACATGGATTTAGCCAAGGGAAGTCTTGCCTCACCAATCTGCTACATATTTTTGAGGATGTAAATAAACATGTGGATAAAAGTGAGCCAGTTGATATAGTATATCCAGATTTCCAGAAAGCATTTGACATAGTTCCTCATGAGAGACTTCTTAGGAAATTAAAAAGTCATGGAAATAGGGGGGTAGTGTCCTACTGTGGATTGAGAACTGGTTAAATAAACGAAAAACAGAGTAAGGCTAAATGTTAAATTTTCCCAATGGAGAAATATGAATAGTGGACTGTCCCAGGGATCTGTTCTGAGACCACTGCTCTTCAACATATTTATAAATGACCTGGAAATGGGAATGAGTGAGGTGATCAAATTTACAATGACACCAAATTATTCAAAGTTGTTAAATCACATAAGGATTGTGAGAAATTACAAGAATATCTTGAAAATTGGGAGACTGGGCTTGCAAATGAAATTTATTGTGGAGAAGTGCGAAATAATGCACTTAGGGAAGAGTTACCCAAATTATAGCTACACAAGGCAAGGTTCCACATTAGGAAAATAATCTAGGTGTCATTGTTGATAGTACGGTGAAATCTTCTGCTCAGTGTGCAGCCGCAGCCAAGAAAGCAAATAGAATGCTAGGAACTATTAGGAAAGGAATGGAGAATAAAACAGAGAATATCATAATGCCTCTATCGCTCCATAGTAAGACCTCATCTTGAATATTGTGTGCAATTCCGGTCACCTCATCTAAAAAACGATATAGCAGAATTAGAAAAGTTCAGAGAAGGGCAAAATGATAAAGAGGATGGAATGCATCCCCTATGAGGAAAGGCTAAAGAGGTTAGGATTCTTCAGCTTGGAGAAGAGACAACTGAGGGGAGATATGATAGAGGTCTATAAAATAATGAGTGGAGTGGAACGAATAAATGTTAATCGGTTGTTTATTCTTTCAAAAAGTACAAAGATTAAGTCCCGCATGAGAGGCTTCTAAGAAAACTAAAAAGTAATGGGATAGGAGACGATGTCCTTATGTGGATTCAAGTTGGTTAAAAGACAGGAATAGAGAGTATGATTAAATGGTCAGTTTTCACAGTGGAAAAAGGTAAACAGTGGAGTGCCTCAGGGATCTGTTCTTGAATTGGTGCTTTTTAATATATTTATAAATGATCTGGAAAGGAGTACAACAAGTGAGGTGATCAAATTTGCAGATGACAAAATTATGCAGGGTAGTTAAATCTCAAGTGGATTGTGATAAATTGCAGGACTTTGCAAGACTGGACGTTTGGGCTTCCAAATGGCAGATGAAATTTAATGTGGACAAGTGCAAAGTGATGCATATAGGGAAAAATAACCCTTGCTATAGTTACACAATGTTGGGTTCTATCTTAGGAGTTACCACTCAGGAAAGAGATCTAGGCGTCATCGTGGATAATACATTGAAATTGTCGGCTCAGTGTGCTGTGGAGATCAAAAAAGCGAACAGAATGTTAGAAATTATTAAGAAGGGAATGGAGAGGATGTCATAATGCCTCTGCATCACTCCATGGTGAGACCACACCTTGAATATTGTGTGCAATTCTGCTCACTGCATCTAAAAAAGGAAATAGCTGTACTGGAGAAAGTGCAGAGAAGGGCAACCAAAATGAGAAAGGGCATGGAATTGCTGTTCTATGAGGAAAGGCTAAAGAAGTTAGGATTGTTTAGTTATTTAGTCTCTCAGATAATAGAAGGACCAGGGGGCACTCCATGAAGTTAGCAAGTAGCTCATTTAAAATAAATTGAAGATATTTTTTTTTCACGCAGCGCATAGTTAAATTCTGGAATTCATTGCCAGAGGATGTGGTTACAGCAGTTAGTGTAACTGGGTTTAAAAAAAAGGTTTGGATAAGTTCCTAGAGGAAAAGTCCATAAACTGCTATTACGGTAATTAATAATAAGCAATAGTAGCTTGTGATTTATCTAATGTTTGGGTACTTGCACGTACTTGTGACCACTATTGGAAATAGGATGCTGGGCCTGATGGACCCTTGGTCTGACCCTTGGTCTGACCCAGTATGGAATATCTTATGTTCTTATGACTAGGGGACACACAATGAAGTTATTAGGTGATACACTTAGAGATAATAAGAGAAAATATTTTTTTACTCAAAGCATAATTAAGCTCTGGAATGCGTTACCAGAGGTTGTGGTGAAAGCTATTAGTTTAGCTGTGTTTAAAAAAAAAAAGGTTTGGACAAGTTCCTGTTGGAAAAGTCCATAAACCATTATTAAGGTACAGTAGCAGAAATCCACTTCTTATCCTTGGGATAAGCAGCATGGAATGTATCTTGGGATTCTGCCAGGTACTTGTGAACAGGATTTTGGAAACAGAATACTGGGCTTGATGGACCTTTGATCTGATGCAGTATAGCAAATCTTATGTTCACCTGGGACACTAAGCTGGAGGGGAAGCAGGATGTCATGCTATCCTTTTCAGTCAGTCTATTCGTCTGCGAACACATGAGCCTGAAAGAAAAAGGGGGCACCAAAAGCAGCTCTTGCCCTTGGATACTATAATGTCTAGCACCTGCCCTGATATTTATGTTGTTAGCCTGCTATAATAAAGGTGAATTTTAAAAGCCCTGCACGTGCCAAAACCATTAGATATGCAAATGTGTTGCACTGGAAGGCGATGAGCGGATTTTAAAAGGCGCTCGCGTGTGCACATACCTCCCATTACGTGCACAAATGAAAAGTTCCAAAAAGGGGCAGGAGATGGGCATGGTCTGGGTGGGGCATGGGCATTCCTGGATTTCAATTTCAAATTTGCACATAAATACTTACGCGCACAGGGGCGCTCCGGGGTGCCCTGCCACGTAACTTTACTTCTGCTATGGAGGACTTTACTTCCACGTCCCCCCACCTTCCCCTCCCTTCCCCTACCTAACCCACCCCCCGGCCCTATCTAAATCCCCTCCCTACCTTTGTTGGGCAAGTTACACCTGCTTGAAGCAGGCGTAACTTGCGCGCGCTGCCTCGCATCCCCCGGCACAGGCCGCAGTGCTGAGGGACTCGGGGCCGCCCTCCTGGCCCGCCCCCAAACCGTCACCACGTCCCCCGGACCCGCCCTGGCTCGCCCCCTGACACGCCCCCTCCCGCCCCTTTTACGAAGCCCCAGGACTTACGTGCATCCCGGTGCTTTGCGCGTGCCGGCGGCCTATGCAAAATATGCGCGCAGGGCTTTTAAAATCTAGTCCATAGTGTTTTGTTATTTTTTTTTTTTTTTTAGGAATTTCTCTGTTGGAAATACCTCATGGCATTCCATGTAGGCTTACTCTGCTATAAGGGGGTAATTCTGCATAAAGTATATGGCAAATACTTGTGTACATAAATTTGCTTTGAAAATTATCCCACTAAAGCTAGCTATGCACAATTTCACCTACTAATTTGTATGTAGACATTTTGCAGGAAAATTTACAGGCATACTTTTGAAAATACAAAAGTATGAACGCAAGTCCCTTACCAGCCCCAGCTCAGAGAATGCCTCCAGTCAGTCTGGCTAAACTTGTGTATAATTTACCTGCATATTGAGTGGTCAAGTTTCTCCCGCTGGCAGACCAAGCAGTATATGTGAGCAAGGGGAATTTTGCAGAAACTGGGCATTGAGTATGGAGACGTAAGATTCACATATACTCCTGAGAAAGGGTCATTGGTTCCGAAACATTGCAATGTCGAGGGTTCCAAAAAGAATGATTCAAGTTACCTGATGCACTGATGCTTTTAAAAGGTCCCCGGATTGATGAACAAGCTTAAGATAAGTTCAGCTTGTGTTTCATCTTATAATTTTACATGCAAAGAAAAATATTCAAAAAATTGTTTGGCTCATAATATGAATGTTGAAAGACTCGCCATGACCAATGTTTATACTTCATGCTTCGGGTTTCCAGACATTTGAAATGTTTTCATGCCTGACTCATGTGCAGTACGGAGGTCTTTTATATTCAGAGTTGTGAGTTTATTAGTTATCCCGCTGTGCATTAAGTGAGATTTTGTATATTTCTTCGATTCTTTCACTTTTGTTTTTTGGATACAAGTTTATAACAAGCCATTTCTGTGGGTAAAGCACTGTTTTACCTGTGAAAATGCCTTTGAAAATTTGAGTGCTCGGGCCATCCTAGCATTGGAAAAGTGGAGTGGTGCTTCCTCAAAATCGGAGAAAGGGATTTTTAGCCATCCGAACAGAGCATGGGTATAGCCAGGAAATCTCTTTTGAGCATATCATTATGACAGAGCTGGTATTTGCGTACATGTTTGGTTTTAAAGACTGCAGCATATGATGCATTGTATCTTCCAAACCCACTGATAGCAATATTTGCTCACAAATAAGCATTTTATTCTCTGTGTGTAATTGCTGAAGGTTTCCTTTTTGAATCCTATGGAGCCAGGATGAATAAGAGTTGCAGGCAGGGAGTATGCTAATTTGGTGGGGTGGTGATTTAAGTGCGGACAGATGTTTGACCTCTTGCCCTTAGTTCAAGCCGACATCATGCTCAGTTCACATTCATCACCTTTTTCTATATGTAATTGATAATACCCAAGCACTTTTTACATGTCTAAATAGGTCTCAATGAATATTGTAATGAGGCACCTAATGCACTGCACAGTTTAAAAGTTAGGTGCACCCAAATGCTTTATGATACTCTCAAGGACTGCTATTCAGCCTTTCATGCATTCTCTGTTCCAGCTGTGATTGTTTTTATTTGCCAGCGTTCCTGAATAGTTTCACCATGGTCTCCTTTTTGGCCTCAGATTTGGTGAATTAAATTCACAAGGGAAGATTGTCAAAGCAATTTAGCCTTTAACTAAAGAGTTAGGTGACTAGAGCAACACTGTCAATTGCTCACATTCTGGGCAGTCTCAGGGTTGTGCTTGGATTAAGGGGAGCAACTTAGTTAGCTAGCAATAATTTTCAGTGCTAGCCAGCTATGGGGCCCATTTATCATTAAACTCAATGAAGTTTATTTACTAACAATGCATGTTAGTGGGCTTTGAGAAATAAACCCTTAGGTTAGCTAGCTATCCTAAGTTATATGGTTTTTATATTTGTTTTATATTGAATTTTATTGTATTTTTTGCTCTTTCTTCTAACTTATACGATGACTTTTTGATTTTACATGTAAACCGTAGAGACAGAAACTTGTTTTCTGTGCAACGGTATATAAAAATTGCATAAATAAATAAATATCTAGCAGGCTAGCTTTAGATGTCTAAGTCTTGTGGTATGTGTTACATGTATTGTATTTTATATTTCCTTTTGTACCTAAACTATGAACTTAAGGTGAATTTTAAAAGACCTGCGTGTGCCCAAATGTGGAGATGCATCCACAAGTCAGGCTCGCATGCGCCCACCTTGTACATCTCACTCGATTTTAAAGAAAGGGGTGTGGTCTGGGCAGGGCATGGGTGATTCGGGGCATGGCCAAGAGACTTACATGCCCAGGTCCACTGTCACGTAACTTTACTTCTGTTATGGAGGAGGCGTAACTTAAAAAAATAAAAGAAAGCCATTTCTGCCAGGTTTAAAGGGTCTGGGGTAACTGGGGGAATGCAGGCTATCAAACCAGCAGGGTTTGGAGGACCTAGCTCTTAACTGGATGAACTGGTGAAACTGGCAGTGGCATGGACATGTGCCTGTTATAAAATACCCTGACATGCAGTAGAATTGCAATTTGCGTACCTAGGCGCATGCTCACCTAAAATTGGGCGCACATGTGCATGCTGCCTAGCTATTTTATAACATGCATGCAAGTTGTAAAATACCTGCATATCTGGGCGCACTGAAGCATACGTGCCAAAGTGCACCCATGCCCCAGTTTAAAAGTTACCATCAATATTTGAATTGGTGGCTAAGAAATGCCTTTAAACAAATAAATAAAGCTATAGGGCTGGATTTTAATAGATACGCGCGGGCGTAGATTTGTGCACGTAACCCAGCACGCACAAATCTACGCCCGATTTTATAACATGCATGCGAAGCCGCGTGCATGTTATAAAATCCGGGGTTGGCGCGCGCAAGGGGGCGTGTAAGGGGATGCACCCCCTTGCGCGCACCGAGCCCTAGGGGAGCCCCGATGGCTTTCCCCATTCCCTCTGAGGCCACTCCGAAATCGGAGCGGCCTGGGAGGGAATGGCCTGGGAGTGTTGCGATCCCGGGCCGTCCCCGGGACCGCCACTCACCCTGTCACGGTGCCCCTCCGGTTCCGCCGCGTTTTCGGGCCATGCAGGCCCCAAGAGCGGCGCTCCCACGCCGTGCTGGCTGCCGGCGTTCTCCGCGGCTAGGCCCCGCCCCGCCCCCTAGCCGCGCACGCGTGCGGCAGGCCCCAGGTTTTAAAGGGGCCAGCGCGGGAAACAACGGCACTGCCCTCCGGATGACGTCAGACGCTCAGGGTATTTAAACCCTGCACCGTGAGGCCTTCCTTCCCTTGCAACGAGGTTCCAGGTTTCCTGTCTTTAGTTGCTGCGTCCTGTGCTTCCTTGGTTTCCTGATTCCTGATCCCGGACTGGCTTACGACGACCCTCTGGCTCCTGATCCTGATCTGGCTTACGACGACTCCTCGGCTTCTGACTCTGGACTGGCTTACGACGATTCCCTGGCTCTCGACTCTGGACTGGCAAGCGGCGATTCCCTGGCACTCGACTCTGGACTGGCAAGCGGCGACTCTCTGGCACTTGACTCTGGACTGGTGAGCAACGACCCTCCGGCACTCGACCGCGGATCCCCTCTGACTCTGCCCCCGCGGGCTCTCCTAAGTCCCAGCGGCCGGGTTCCTACGGGCTCCTCCTGGGGGGACTCCGGCTTCCAGGGTGAATCTCCTAAGTCCCAGCGGCTGAACTCCTACGAGCTCCTCTCGGGGGAGGCTCGGCTTCCAGGGCGAAGACTTCCTCACCACTGTGTCAGCTCCATCCGTCTTCCTCTCCCTTGCCTAGCCCTTGGTCGCAAAGGGCTTTCCAGGGCCTTCCTCGGGCCAGCCACTTCTCCGTCCTTGCCGCCTCCCGGTCGGGGCTACTGCTACTACCTCGCAGTACTCCATCTTCCGGTCCCGACCGGCCCAAGGGTCCACGAACCCAACAGGGAGGGAACTTTCCTTCCGCTCCTCCCCACCTTTCCCTCCCTTCCCCTATCTAACATGCCCCCCAGCCCTACCTAAATCACCCCCCTACCTTTATTTTCTTATTTACGCCTGCCTCTGGGCAGGCGTAGGTTGTGAGCGCTGGCTGAGTGCCGGTGCGCGATCCCCTGGCACGGCCGCTGTGCTGGAGGCCTTGGTCCCGCCCCCGCCTCGCCCACTCCCCGCCCCTTTTTTCAAGCCCCGGGGCATATGTGCATCCAGGGGGCTTGCGCACGTCGCCGGGCCTATGCAAAATAGGCTCTGCGCGTGCAGGAACGGGTTTAAAAGGGTTACGCGCCGCACGTAACCCTTTTAAAATCCGCCCCATAATGTTAATTTAAGAGCCTAACTAAAGATATAAGGCTAAATTTAGGAGAATTTTGAAAATTCACCCAAAGTTAGCTAACTGTAAAATAGCCAGCCACTTGGCCACTTGGCTTACTGAAAATCTACCCCTTAGTGTTTATATAAACTGATACTTCACACATCCAGCAGAGCTCTCTGCTTCAACGGCAGGGGAAAAGAAAAACTGATGCGTCACGCATATCCAGCATAGCTTCAACGGCAGCGGAGAAGAAAAAAGGATTCGCAATCACAAAGTGGGGAGTAGCTGGCTTGTTACGGCGGTTACTACCCCAAACCAAATGTGCCTGATACTTCACTTTCAATGCATATCCAGCATGGCTCTCTGCTTCAGTGGCATGGGAGAAAGACTGATACTTCACACATCCAGCATAACTCTCTGCTTCAACGGCAGGAGAGAAGAAAAACTGATACTTCACGCATATCCAGCATAACTCTCTGCTTCAACGGCAGGAGAGAAGAAAAACTGATACTTCACGCATATCCAGCATAGCTCTCTGCTTCTACGGCAGGGGAGAAAAAAAAACCCCAAAAAAACCCCTGATACTTCACGCATATCCAGCATAGCTCCCTGCTTCAACGGCAGGGGAGAAGAAAAAACAACCAATAAGGGCTGTATAACATAGTCTGGGTAAAACAAATAAGCATGGGTGTAGCTTGCTTATTGCGGCGGTTACTACCCCTACTACCCCTAACTAATCAAGCTAGATATTTCACTTGGATGCAGCTCCATCACTGCTCTCTACATTAATGGTGGGGGTGGAAGGGAAATAGAACCAAGAGCTAGGAGAAACAGATAAGTATGAGAGAAAAAGTGTGTGAAGCTTGCTGGGCAGACTGGATGGGCCGTTTGGTCTTCTTCTGCCGTCATTTCTATGTTTCTATGTTTCTAATCTAAGGGCCTGATTTTTAAAAGCATTTACATGCATAAAACTGGGTTTTACTTGAGTAAATGCACTTTACTCGCATAAGTTAGCTTTTGAAAATTGCTACAATATGTGCCATCGGATTGTCTATAGGATTTACCTGCGTAAGTGCATTTTACAAGAATAAATGGCTTTTGAAAATTGCTACCATAGTAGTTACATTTGCATGTGTAAATCAATTTGAAAATTCACCTGTATGTTTTTATTTTGTTAGCACTCCTCAACTATTTTGTTGGCTTAAAAAGATTTTTAACACAGTTTTCACTTTTTACTTTTATTTCAAAGATCTGTGTATTTAGGAAACTGAAGAAGGAAGTCGAGCATTCATCCACATGAAAGATATAGCATCACTGCAGCCTTCCCTATAATGCTTTCAAACGTTTTGTGAAGAAACTGGCTCTAGCGACGGCAGAGTTTCTGGTTTTTGTGTCTATTAAATTTGTGATACCAAAAAGCAGAGGTGCACATTCAAAGGGGGCAAAAAAAAATAAAATATAATGATAAAATGAACTGAGAAATAAAAATAAAAAAAAATGTAAAAAAAATTGAAATTGTTGCCTTTGAGTGTGTAGCATACCACTGCTTTTTGCTATCACTGGCTCTTGTGGTATTTTGCCTCATTTTTTGTCTTTGTTCATTCAGGGGATAATTTTCAAAAGGACTTACACGTATAAATGTAAACACAATGGGAGCAATTTTCAAAAGTCATTTACCTGTGTAAAGTGCACTTACCCGGGTAAATTCTTTGGACCCAATGACATATATTGCAGCAATTTTCAAAAGCCCACTTACACCGCGCACCAACACCGGGAGATAAGCGCGTGGCTGGGCCTCGTGCGCTCTGTGGCCATGTGCGTATCTCCCGGTACCCGCGGAAGAGCCGGCAAAGTAGAAAGGGGCGGGGAATGGGTGGGCTGGGCAGCACCATTAGGTTCTGTCCCGCTGAAGCGCACATCGGCAGCTGGCCCGCACAACTTACTACTGCTTGGGAGAGCAGGCAAGTATAAAAACAATAACAAGAAAAAGATAGCTGGGGGGGGGGGGGGTCAGGGAGGATAGGGGAAGAGGCAGGCAGGGTAGGTAGGGATTTTAGGAAGTTCCCTCCCAGTCCGCCTCTTTATTCTCAGGGACAAGTGTACACCACAATACTAAAACCAATGTTGCAAGAGTAACTAATTGGAATCTCAGTTAGCACACACATGGGCATGTATTAAAATCTGCCACCCGCATGCACATGCGTGCCCAGTTTTATATCTGTGCACGCATGTGCACGCGGGTGCCGACTCGCGTGCGCAAGGGGGGGGGGGGATTTTGTAAAAATCGTGCAGCGACATGATAGAGACTTTCCCCAGTTCCCTCCCAGCCTGCACAGTTGTGTTAAAATTTGCCTTTTAAGTGCATTTACATGTGTAAACCCCATTTTTAAGCGTGTAAATGCTTTTGAAAATCAGGCCCTAAATTTGTTTCTTCTTTTTCTGAGACTGCTAACTGAGATTCCTGTTGAAACATTGGTTTTAGTATTGTGGAGTACACTTGTCCCTGAGAATAAGACTGAGATACCACAGTATTTCCTATGCCACCAGTCTTTCTTGGTCACTGGTCCATCTTGATTAGATTTCCGCCAGCAATCTGGAGATAATAGATTGTACATCCCTTTTTGTCAATCCATTGAGAGCTATGCAAACCTAACAGTAACTTAGAGTCCTTCGTTTTCACTTTTAACCTATTTTCACCCATAAATTTCCAGAATTTTCCAAAACTGATATTCACCCTGATTTTAAGCTGATTAAACAACTGCTCATGCAACGTTTCAAGGCCTCCAGCCACTGCTGGAAGCCAGTGTGGGCCAAAGTGAACGCTGTGTTTCATGTCTCACCCTCCACCAGTGAAAGCGCTCACCCTTCAGTGCTGCCGATGCTGTGTTTCAAGTCCCACCTCCTCTCCCTCCAAGCAGTCAAAGTGCTTGCTGTCTGAGGCTGTAAATGCGTTTGAACTAGGCCCTGTCCATCAGAAGCAATTCCCAGAGGGTCAGAAGTGCGGTGCTGCAGAGCACTGGAGCCTCAGTGAGCTGCTGAAGGAGAGAGGAAAAGCCTAGAGCCACCACCAGTAGGGATAAATGTTGTTGCTGGGGGTGAGGGGAAGAGAGAGGCATACTAGGCAGGGGATGGGGGGTACAGATGAGGGTGCTGGTGAGTGGGAGAATCTGCTTAACATTTTATTGTCCTGGCTTCTGTTCACCAAAATATACTCCAATATTTACCTGGAAAAACAATGAATCATTTTTCTTAGCTGATTTTCTCCTGTTTTTGTTCTGGTCCTAATAAACACTGATAAATTCCTGGGAAAAATAAAGAACAATAAAAACCAAAAATGAAGGTCCCTACAATAACAATGATAAAGTATAGCGCTTTGTGGAAGAGAAAAAAAAGAGACTCTGACTAGCATGGGGATAAGGTTGGCAGTGAAGAGAATACCGTAGAATCAACTTGTGTGCCAAGTGTTGTGTTAGATATGTGCATTGGTGAACAATATCCATTTGCACTGTTATTAGGACTTGCCAGAGAGGTGGATGAACCTTAAAAAGATTGCCTTCACTGTGAAGCATGAAGTCGCACCTCTGCAGTCCAGTGAAGTCTCTGTTATCAGGAGAAAATGTACACTTTTTGAGGTAAGATCAGTTCTGTGCTCTGAACTGGATGATTCTGCTCTTTTTTTTTTGTTCTGATAACAAGCTTGGAGGTAAGCTTCACTGAGCTGAGAAATTGTAAACTGTTAGGGGGGGAAAAAGGCTGTCAAAAGATAACAATTCAGTGTTTCCCAGTAATGTATTCTGGACGAATCTGATAATTTAAAGCCCACTGCACTAACAAGGAGGTGAAGCCTGTGTCCTCTTTTTTATCTTCAGTTATCTCTGAGATCTTTCTAATTCACACAGAACTAGAGTTGACAGATCAAATATAGATTTAAAGTGTTTTATGTTTCTCGGTGTCCTACTCCAGGTGTCTGTCAGCATGGGATAGTTTCAATCTTATTAAATTTTAGGTAAATCTACAGGAAATAAAACTGCTTGTAAATGAAATGAGTCATGATTTATGGGATGTAACATATTTAATGAATGACTGTTGAGGAAAGATTATGGATTAGTCTCCTTGGATCACTATTTTTTTTTTTTTTTTAAAAGTAAGGAGCCCGGCCTCACAAAATATATCTCTTTCAGGTTAAACAGCATGAGTTCAGAAACTGCTTCAGGAATGAAATCATCTTCAGATTTGCTGCAGAAGATCCTTACAAGCATATGGATAAGGTAAAGAGTGCCCACTGACCTCCTGATGATTTTATGAATCTCCAAATGGAAAATGGTAATTACAATTGAGGGCGAGAGCGGTGCTTTCCATGTCTTAATGAGTCTAAAGAGGAGATCTGTGTTCTTGCACTTGTATAACTAAGGGTTACCTGCCACCAGGGAAGGCTAAAGGGATAGTATGTGGTCCAGATCAGAGAGCAGTGGAAGAACAGATGAGGAACTGAGGATATGGGAAATAAATTGGAATGAAAGAGTTATGCTGCATGGTTCATAATTTAGTTGGCTATCCTTGCCTTGTACTTGAAGAAAGATCTGCAGTAGAAAATATACTGTAGTGCAAAGAATGCCCGCCAACTGTGGCACTGAAAGAAAGCAATATTTTTTGGACAAATGAATAGTCTTGATTATTTCACTTTGCCAATGACAAGAACAAAACTGATTCTATTATATGGTGCAAAACGTAGTATGCAAAACTACACCGTAAGGAGCAAGAATTCTGCAATAATGAAAAGAATAAAGTCCCTAAGATGTCACAGTTGTATATACTAGGAGTGTGCACATACAATATTTTCAGTTCAGTTCATTATTTTGGTATATTTTGTACATTTCAAACAAAACCATATTTTCAATTATTCATGTTATTTGTTTCCCATTAAAGTCAATGAGGGAAGCTTTGCTTCCTATTTTGGTCTCAAACACCGGCAGGCCGATGCAATAAGACGCACATTAAAATGGGCACTTGTATTGAGCGCCCATTTTCCTAACACGTGCACAGCCATGTCTACTGGGCAGCCGATGCATTATTTAAATGAGTTGCTGCGTTAAAAAGGACAAGGTAGGGAACAATTGTGTGTTCCTAGCGCTCAAATGCATCAGTCGCTCACAGTTGCAAAGGGCACTTCATAACGAGCGTCTGTTTTATCTCGCTTCAGGTCGATTTCGCCCAATTTACATGCACAATAACAAGGGGCGAAATCGGCTTGGAGGGTGCCTATTGTACATCCAGAATGGTTTTTTTTCATCAATACAGGTAGCCTAATCTGGCAAAATACTAGGAGAGATATCCCAGATCCCCCAATAATCACAATAACACCTCAATAATGGGAATCAGTAATCATCAAAACCATCTAGTTCTAAACAATAGAATTCATTGTACATTTAGCCTGAGTTACAGCCCTCCAACTCGGATAGAGGAACTGAACATAGACATCCAGGAGGTGGGAAGGAAGGGAGAGGTGTTGCTGGTTAGAGATTTTCATCTGCTGGATGTGGATTACAATATCCCTTCCACAGAATCTGTAAGAGGTAGAGAGACTGTGGATGCCCTTTAAGGGACTCAGCTCAAACAAATGGTGATGTAACTAACCTATGAGGGGAGGGGTGATCCTGGACCTGGCATTCACGAATGGTGTCAGTATCTCTAAAGTCCAGGTAGGTGCCCACCTGAGCACCAGAGATTATCAGACAGCTGAGGCAGAAAGAAGTCACACGAAGATCAAAGTCCTAGATTTCAAAAATACTGGCATTGGTAAAAAGGGGACATACCTTGATGTGAGGAGCTGGAAGAAGACAGGTGACATGGAACTACAGTGGGTCGCAACAAATCTTTAGGTAAGAAAGGTAAATACAAGTAAGAGGAAAAGGAAACTGATATGGTTCTCCAAAGAGGTGGCTGAAAAAAAAAAGGCAAAAAGATTAGCATTCAAAAAATAGAAAGGATCTCAAACAGAACACAAGTAAGAATACCTGGTAAAGACGAAAGAGACAAAAAAAAGTAAGCAGGATGGCAAAATCTCAAGTGGAAGAAAGGATTGCTATGGAGGTATAGCAAGGTGTCAAAACATTTTTCAGATATTGTATCTCAGAGGAAGGAGGGAAGGCCAGAGGTGGAACTGTAAGACTGAAAGTTAACAAGGAGCAAAAGGGTGGAGAGAGATGAGGAAAAAGAAGAGTAGAAATGCTTCAGTTCAGAGTTCACTAAAGAAGACTTTGGAGGAGGACCGCTCCTGGTTGTCAAGAGTACGGATGGCTGTGGGGTGGCTACCACCCTATTTATAGAAGAAAGTGCTCAGGGGAGGTTGGCAAAACTGAAAGTGGAAAACCCACGAGGCCAGCTGAGATGCTGGAGGAACTAAGTGAGGGACCTGCTGAATAGTTTCTTTGAGATGGGAGTGGCACTGCAAGATTGCAGAAGAGTGGCTGTGCTTCAGCCACACAAGAGTGCAGGAGTTATGCATTGCCACAAGACATGGATGTTCACTAACACAAAGGGAAAAATCCCGGACTGGCTGAGCCATCTGATATCCCCAGCGTCGCGGCTACTTCCATAAATGTTGGTGCTTTTGCAGTGTGAGAGCACCTATAAGAAAGTGCATATTCAAATCCCAAACATCTATACATGGGTAAAGGAATTAAAAGAATGGCTCCTGGCTCTTAGAAGAATTTTAAAAAAGGGTACAAGTGCGACTGTAGAAAACAGTCTTGCATCTTTATGTAGCAGTGATGCATTTTTTTTTTTAGTTTATCAACTTTTTTTTTTTTCCCCAGACTCATAGAAATATTGCAAACCATGAGGCAGAAATGAAAAATCTTCAAGAAACCGCCCACCCTTTTGAAGTGAGCATTCCAGAGTATAAACACCTTGTACAGTGCCGGGCTGACATCGTTTTACTGAAGACTGTTTGGGACATGGTGTGTTTTGTGCAGGTAAGATTCACTCTTTATGGGTTTTTTTTAAAGACACTATTTGCATTTAGAGGATCATTTACAAGTGTCTGCATAAGAACCGTTTACCTGAGGATTTTGCACTAATTTTCAAACTGAAAGTTACCCCAGGAAAAGTACCTGCACACATTTGCACCTGCTAGTTTGTGTGGTACTTTTCATGGCAAAAAATTATGCGCACCACCAAGAATGCCTCCTGTTACTGCAAGTAAAAGTACACACAGAGGCCCTTCGTGCATACTTTTACCGGCAAACAGGGTGAACAGTTTTCAAAAAAACAATTTCTGCAGGTAAAACAATGCTTGGCCTGTGGAAATGGCTTTTAAAATTGCCATCTTGGGGTGTAATTTTGAAACAGCCCACATAAGAAAGTTATCAACTACATGGAAATCACAAGAAGCTGGACTTTGTATGCATCCTGTTAAAGTTTCTAACACTGTGATGATGAATGATATCCATTTATGAAACTTCTGTACTCTTTAAGCTAGCACAAACAAGTTGTGTAATTCCCCTTTATAAACTGGTTGCTGGAGGGTTGGGGAAAGATAGGGATTGGGGAGGGGGGGGGGTATTTGATTGATGTTCTTTCATATGTATCTGTCTTTACCTTGGGTTGAGCGTTTTAAAATTTTATACATTGCAGGCGTAATGCTGGTGGTTGGCAAGGCCTCTTCTTCGGCTGCTGGATGCAGCAGAAACCCCGGCAGCCCCAGAAGGTCTTGTCTTCTGCCGCTGAATCTTCCTAGTGCTGTTGGGGAATGGGACCCCCGCCAACATGTCACTGTTTCGTGCTGCTGTGGGGCTTTGCTATTGCTGGCAGGGAGTGGAAACCCCGACAGCACATCATTGTTCCAACCACCTCGGGACCTTCCTATTCCTGGTAGGGAATGGGAATCCTGCCAGCACATCATCCTGCAGCGCCTTGAGCTTTCCTGCTGGTGGGGTGTGGGAACCCCGCTGGTATTAGAATTTAAAAGGTAAAGTGAGGCTGCCGCTGCTGCAAGAATTTTTTTTGGAGAGATACTTGGTGCCGCTTCCAAACTTTTTTCACCTGAGATGGCTGCCTCACTCTGCCTCATAATAGAATTGCTCCTTGGGCAAATGAATCAAACAAAAATAAACATTAAAACAAACCTAAAAAATGACAACCCCCCCCCCCCCCCCCCCCCCCCAAAAAAAACAAACCCCAACCAAAAACACGAACCAGAATGAAAACTTTTTTTGTCTGCACATTCCTACCCAGCTTCCTGTCCCAAAAGTGGCTTATCCAGATCACTAAAAAGTACCTTGCAGACAGGGGCGGATTGGCCTATTGGGGGATCGGGTATCCCCCGGTGGGCCGATCGCTCCAGTCACATGGTCTGCTGTGTGCTGCTGTGACAGAGCCGTGCTCGGCAGACCACGTGATGTGTCCTAGGCCGGCCTGGGCGGCAAAGACCCGAGCCGGTCCGACATCGTGAATCCGCCGCTGCTTGCAGAGCCTAAAGAACCAATCCATTCCTTGTTGCTCACTTTCAGGGATAAGCAATGGCTTTCTCCAAGTCTACCTGGCTAATACTTGTTTATGGACTTTTCCTTTAGGAACTTGTCAAAACCCCTTTTACACCCAGTTATGCTGGATGCCAGGACCACAACCTCCGGAAACAAATTCCACAGCTTGATTGTGCATTGAATGAAACAATACTTTCTCTGATTTGTTTTAAATCTCCTACTTGTTAGTTTCATAGAGTTTCCCCTGTTCTTAGTGACGCCAATATTCAGTAGGCCGTTTAGTGGACAAGTTATCCATATATTCAGCACTAGAAATGTCCCATTGAATATGCTAGCTTAAAGTTATCCAGCTACATGTAACCGGATAACTGAAAAAAAAAAAAATTCCCAACTGGGTTATGTTTGAATATGGCCGGTTAGGTTTTTAACTTTTCTGGCATTGTGTTCATATAACTTGCTATTTAAATGGATATCTTTAAAAAAAAAAAAATCTGTTTAAGTAGCACTGAAAGACAAGTTCAAAAAAAGTTAAGGAGTATGTGGCCCGATTCTTCCTCCCCCCCCCCCCCCGCCCTGCCGTGCACGTTCTGCTGAAATATGTAAAATTGCTGCAGTCTGCAAAATTTGAGGAGGCAAGGGGAGGAAGAATCAGGCCACAGGCCCCCCTTAACTTTTTTTGAACTTGTCTGTCAGTGCTACTTCACCGGATATCTTTTAAAGATATCCATTTAAGTAGCAAGTTATCCGACCACACAAGGCTGGATAGCTTTAGTTCTTCTTTGAAACAGGTCTGAGGTTATCTAGCTACCTTAGGGGGTCATTTATCAAAGTGCTATATGGCGTTTTCGCATGCATTAAGGCGTTTTCGCGTGCAAAAAACGCCATTAACGCATGCAAAAGCACCATAACATTTGGTGCGATGCAAATGAGAAAAAGGGGAGGATATTGGGGTGGGAATTTTGGCCAAGTGGGCTGGGTTCACAGTTTTGCGAAGCCGTATTGCACGGCTTTAATGCAAATTTTTCATTTGCGTAAAGCCGTGCGATAGAGCTCCTGGAGAGCCAGCCGAGCTATCAGGGCCCTCCGAGAGAGAGAGAGAGTCCATCAAGCTAGGTTGAGAGAACATTGCACAAATCTCATCTTTGGGTGAGTTTTCTCACTCCGAAGGTCATCAAATCTTCACAAGAGAGCACTGTTCTATTCGTACGTCTCACTTTGAATGTCAAAGTGGCACCTAACCCCTACACTAATACCTAAACCTCACCTCAAGTTACTAGGTGGGCCTCCCATAGAGATATAAATATCTATCTAGCGTGAGGGCATTATGGCTAGCCTCTTTCTCTCTCTCTCACTCATAGCTGAAACCTACTAAACATGGTCCCCCCAGTGGTTGTAAGTAGGAAATACATCAATTCTGGCACTTATCACAAAGTGTGAAAAAGTTATGCACAAATTGCAATACACTTTCTATTACCATAAAACACACCCCTTTTCCTAGCACATGCAATATTTAGTGCATTTTGATAAATCCAGGCCTTAGCTGATTAGATTTGAAAATTGGCTAAGTTAGCTGGATAACTTAATTCATCCCTAGAACGCCTCCTTTGTATCCGGCTATAATTTAGATGATAAGTGGCCAAATATTTTAAAAGTTGCCACTTAGATAACGTGAGAGTGGGTGTGACCAGAATGGCACACAGTATTCAAAAGTGTGGTGGCATCATAGATCTATACAGAAGCATTATAATATTCTCTATTTTATTCTCCATTCTTTTCCGACTGATCCCTTACATTCTATTTGCACTGGCTGATTCCGAGATATTTGGTTCTGTCCTGTGCAAAGTTACCCTTGCACATAATTCATTGCACATCTTCAAATACAGCAGAATAGATGCGAAAATGCTCCATGTGTTTCAGGACAAAGTTTATATTATCTTGCACAATAATCAAGAAAATTAAACAATAATTATAAAAAATGGAGAAGCTGTATTGCTAGTACTCACATTACTATGCCTCTTCAACTACTGAGATCTTCTAGCGTTTAGCTATCAAATTAACATTACATTAATCTAGAGCAGGAGTAGGCAGCTCTAGCCCTGGAGTACCACAAATAGATCTGGTTTTCAGGACATCCACAATGAATATGCATGTCATATATTTGTGTATAATGGAGGCAGTGCATGCAAATATACTTAATGCATATTCATTGTGGATGTCCTGAAAACCAGACCTGTTTGTGGCACTCTAGGGCTAGAGTGCCACAACCAAAATTGCCTACCTCTGGTCTAGGAATTTGAACAATTATCCAAGCTTTACTCACTAGGAATGAAAGGCACTCACCAGGTTTTCCCCATTCCCCTATAATTTGTTTGAGGTGGGGGAGCAGCAGGTGTACATGTTGGGTGCATTTCTTCCCTGTACTTGCACAGCCTCCATCCCAGTCCGGTACAGCCCTATTATACTCTTCCAGTTCTCCTCTTGCAATCTTCTCATTGTTGTCTCTTGCTCCTCCACTTCAACCCTCTGAGACTCTTCCAATCCCCCCTTTGCAGTCCTCTCACTATCTGAAAGGGAAGTGGACCCTTGAGCCGTGACAAGATTGGTACTTCTGCCAGGAGAGGGCCCCTGGTGGTTCTTGTTGACGGAAGGCGGAACAGGTACCAATGGCCCCAATGGAGCTTCAACTATACCAGCCCGCGTTCCCTGCAGGTTGAGCCCTTGGGTGCCAGGGCCAGCAGAACTTAGGCGGGGGCCCTCTCATGGAGAGAGTCCTGAGGAAGAGGCAGAGACGGCGGCAGGCTGGCTGGAGTCAAGGCAGACAGAGAGCAGGCGGAATCAGGAACAGGCCAGAGTTAAGGACAGGCAGCAGGAAGGATGAAGATGAAGAAACAGGCTGGAGGTCAGGGCAGGCGGAGGTCACTCAGTCGGATACCAGGCGGAGGTCAGGCAGGCGGAGGACAGTCTGAAAGGGCAAGGAACAGGAAGGCAGGCATGGATGCTGTAACAGGAATCAGGTAGGAAGACTGGAACAGGAGTCATACTGGAACACCCTCTCATGGAGCAGGACTCGCAGAGCCAGGTATAAGTGCCCGAGGTGTCTGACGTCATCCCCGCGCGCTGAGGGGACTTTTCCCGCCACTGGACCTTTAAATCCGGCGCCTAGGGAGTCGGGCTCGGAGCGGTGCATCGGCGGCGTGGGATCACCGCGAGAGTAGGCCATGGTTGCGGCCTCCACTGAGGAAAGGCAGCAGAGGTTAATGCGGGTCTCCCGACGGTGAGGGGGCTCAACTGGGGTCCTCTATAGGTGGGGACCCTAACACTATCCTTTCTCTTTCAGCCCTCCCCCAGCCCTCTCACTCTTCTCCATCTCCTCCCTACTTTCCTTCTCCAACTGCCCCCCTCCTTCTGCTCAGCCCATTCAGATATAGTACTATTTCCCTCCTCCAACACCTGTCACTACCATCTTTTGGCCTTCTCCACCTCTGCTTCTTCCTCCCATGCTCCAATCAGGGCTAAAGAGATGACCAAAATTGATGCTGATGCTCAGGGATATCATTAGCACTGTATATATGAGGCCCATGCCCTGAGTCTATAACTCAGTGCCCTGAGTCTCAGTAGCCCCATGCATTTTTTTTTTCAATCCTGGCCAGACCTACAGTGGAACAAGGGAAGAATTCCATGTCAGGAGAGAACATGTGAAAGAGAGTGCATGTGTGTGTGAGAGGCCCTGCATGGGCTCAGGAGGAGGCTACTGCTGCTGCTGCCAGCACATTCCAGGGAGAGAGCGAGCATGTTTGTGCATGTATATGTGTGTGTTTGAGAGAGTTTGTGTGAGAACATCTGTGTATGTGAAAGAGAGAGCATGTGTGTGTGAGAGAAATGCTGAACAGGCCCAAGCAGGAGGTTGCTGCTGCCACTTCATTCTAGGGAGAGGTAGGGAGAGAGAGCATCTGTTTATGTGTGTGTGCATGTATATGTGAGAAAGAGAGCATGTGAGAACATATGGGAGAGAAAGTATATGCATTTGTGTAGTGTGAGAGAGAGAAAGAGAGAAGGATGTGAGTGAGCTTGTGTGAGTAGACGAGTGTGTGTATGTAAGTGAGGGGAAATTTTGCATGCCTCCTCTCTCCATTAATCTGCGACAATCTCAAAATGACTGGAAATGAAAAGTTCCCAGATGTGGAGAGTAGGGGATTTTTTAAAATTATTATGTTTTTTGATGATTTCTGTTTTCAAATATCTTATTGTATTTTGGAAATGTTAAAAAAAAGTATTAGTTTTTAATTATTTGGTATTTTATTCATCAGCTATATTGAAATATTTTTTCATTTTAGGAGTATGGTTTTACTATCATGATGATTTAAATTTCTTGATTTTATAGTTTGATGTTTTATGTGGCATGGTGATGTTTGTGTTTTTTCAGTGTTGCACAGCATACAGAATCTGTCTTATTGTGGTTTCCAGTTCAGTTTTTGTCTGTACATTTCCATTTATACTTTATGGTCTTTTTATTCTGTGTTTGGTGAGTTTTTGTCTGTTTTCTGCTTCTGTGACCAAGGTGTAAAGTATTCTGCTAGTGTGTAGTTTCTGTGTAGGAATCTATAGCAGTTCAGCTTGTTATATTTTCTTAATATCTTTATCTTTCTTTATCTTTATTGGTGTTTCTATACCGCTCTCTGCCATAGCCCAGAGCGGATTACATCTTATGACATACTTAATCATAAAATAACAATAAATAATAAAAGCTAAAATAAACAAGTAACTTGTCCACTAACATGGAACAAGTAAAATAAAAGATCAAGTACATACTAACAACTCTTTAAACTCATCATTAAAATATAAAATTGTATATTGCAGAAATCAGATTCAAATAAATTAGTTTTCAAAATTTTCTTAAACATCTTTGAACAAGACACAAGGCACAGTTCACTTGGAAGGGATTTCCAGAAAGATGGCACTGCTATTGAAAATGCATCTTCCCGAGTCTCAACTAACTGAGTGGAACATACTGATGGGATATCATGCAAGCTTTGTTCTTGTGATCACAGGGCACGCATGGGAGTGTGAACCCATGGAAAAACATCTAACGTCAGAAAATTGTGAACTAGCGCACAACTTTATAAAGGATTCTCTCCTGTACTGGCAGCCAATGTAAATTCATCAGTGCTGGAGGAATGTGGTCGTGTCTAGCCTTTCCATACATCAGTCTTGCCGCCTCATTCTGCAACAACTGCAGTGCCTTTATGGATTATTCTGTCAGACCCATATAAAATGAATTACAGTAGTCTATTGATGGTAAAATCAGTGCTTGGACAACTGATTTAAAATCAGATGATGATGAGAGGTTTTAGATTGCAGAGTATTTGCAGCTTAAGAAATCCAGCAAGAATGACTGATTTAATTTGACTATCAAATTTCAAAGCATTGTCAATCTGAAAACCTAGACTTTTTATACAGGAAGAGATTGGCAGAGAAACATTGTCAGTTTGAATCAATGAGTATGTGTGCCTTAGGGTATCCCGATGTAAGGGTAGCACTTCACTTTTTTGCAATATTCAATGCCAGTTTATTAGATGTGAGCCATCGACGTACAGCGGATATACAGGATGAGAACAGTTGTGATGTTTCCTATCAGGTAGATATCATCTCAGTATAGAATCGTATGTCACTGGCATATAATCTATAACTGGAACAAAGTCCAGCTAAGATCTTACAGACTGGAGACAGGTACTGTAAATATTAAATTAATAATGCTGGTAGGGCAGAGCTCTGAGAAGCACCTGTAGTTGTCATATGCCAATTAGATAGTATGATTCCATGCTTTGCTTGTTGTTTTCAACCTAACAAATAGGTTTTAAATGGCTTCCAGACATTCCAGCTATTCCACAGTCACATAATCTGTACAATAGAATTTGATTATAAATTGTATCAAATGCTGCTGCAATATCAAGAGTTATCAATACATATTTTTACCAGTACCTAGGCCAAGTCTCAGTGCATCTATCAAGAATACTAACAATTTCAGTGTTGAGGCCTGACCAAAAGCCAAATTGCTAGGGATCAAGGAGGTAGTGTATTCAAGTTTTAGGGCCTGGTATTATATTTTCCGTGTAGCATTTTCATAAGTAGGATTGATAATGTTTTAGTGCTGGCAGTTAGCACTATTTTGGTATGGGAGGTTTACTATATTGCAAGTGTAATTCAGTTTTTTCAGAGAATTCATTGTCAGTTTGTTTTCAGCATCAAATTAAAAGACAGCAATACTGTAACCCAAAGACTATGTGTCCTATGGTGTGTCTGGGTCCCTCAGTCAGCTGTTAGAAGCACCTTAAGAAGAGATCAGTGAAGGGTATGCATGACTGATGTACTCATATTGTTTCCATAACACTGGGAAAAATTAGCAATGCACTCATAATACACATGCATACATACAATTAATAAAATGCATGCATCTAGCAGACAAGATGTTTATACCCCCCTCAGTTTTTCGTTTATGGTGTACAAGTTGAAAAATTTAATAAAGAAATTTAAAAAAAAAAAAAATGCATGCATCTATGCAGATCTATGCAGATCATGCTCCATCATTCTCATAGTGTTTCATATTGAATCATGAGTTCATCACTCATCTTTGATGGCCCTGTTGGTTCTGTTGATCCATTGTTAGATTGGGATGTTAGAATAGAAGGAACAGAAGGACAAGATAGAGGAGGTCAGTTCAAAGGCAGTGGTCGCAAATTAATGCAAATGAGGGGAGGATCAGGTGGTCAGGTTCCCCCTCCTCCTGGTCTCAATTTTTCAGTTCTGGTCTGTGGAAAAGTGGTCAACTCTGGGGGATGGAGGGGGAGGGGTGGTAGGGAGGAAAGGAAAGACCTATGTCCCAGATCTTTGAAGTACCTAGCAATGCCACTGCTGATGCCAATTCCCAGGGCCCAGATAGGAGGCCCAAAACACCACTGCCTTTCGGGGCTGGATCAGACCTAAAGATGCTGCCACCTCTTGTTCCCAGGATAGTTTCACCAATTATGAAAATTCATTTGCCTATGAGTGGATTTTCTTGAAACCCTGTATTGATCAATGTTCAATGCTTATCCTTAAGGACTATGTGTCAGAGTATACCAACAACTCCCTCATTCTACCTTAAGGAGCCCAGTTTCAGGCTTTTAATCCAGGGCTCCTTAAGGTAGAAGGCTGCAAGGAATTCTGGGTGAAGGGAGGTTCCCTTCACCCTGCCATAAGAGCCCAGGCCTAAAGAGCTTTAGAGGCCTCAGGGTAGCTGGTAGGACCTCACAGGATATCTGTATGTCTACCTAATATATGTGCCTGATACAGGGTGAGCTGTTACTTTGATTTATGCCTTTTGATGCACTGTAAATAAATAATTGCACCCGAACCAAATTAGTCAAGCCTTGCAGTATTCCTAAAACTGTTCCTGCAGCAGCAGCTGGCCCAAATATGCTACACGTGGTTTCAGTTCGTGGATAATTTTTGCTTAAACAGGAAGCACAAGTAAAAACCCACAACCTCCAAGAAGAAGAAAAAAAACAACAGCTTGCAGAGGTTTTTTTCCTGGGGCCTTCTGACTTCAGTTTCTACTACAGGAGGTCAAGAGAGCTATCCCTGCCTGAGCAGTCAGGGATCAAATAGTAAGTTAGGGCTGGGCAGGCCAACAGGTGGTTTTTGTTTTCTCTGCATCGTGTGAGTTATCCATTTGGGAGCTGGCCCCGAAGGGAGATAAAATGGAGCAGGTAATACAGGTCTTGGCTACAGGACAGCAACAGCTGCAAAACATTGAATAAACACAAATAGATAAACAGCAGTGGCTACAAGACCAATTAACGCAACAAAGCGCAGTCTTAACTCGGCTAGTTGAGGTACTGCAAATGTCTATGTCCAGAATACCTCAGGCACCTTTACCTTCACATATCCTGTTTAAGATGAAGGGAGGAGAGGACCTGGAGGTCTTTCTAAAGAACTTTGAATGGACCACCTATCTAGCGGCCTGGCTAGAAACTAGCTGGACAACTTACCTGGCTAATTTTTGCTCACTGGCAAAAATCAAGCGGCATTCCAGGCCGCTCTTCCAGATAGGAGGGCTTCCTATGAGGACATCAAGGCAGCTATACTTGGCAGTGGGGTGCTTCACAGAATACTATCAGCAGCAGTTCTGACGGGTGGCCCTACAGCCTGGGAAGAACCCCAGAAACCTCTTTTATCATTTGAAAGATGCTGGGTGGAAGTGGCTCCAGCCGGAGGTGAGACTGTAAGTGGCTCATCAAATACTCCTGGAGTAGTTCCTAGCTGGTCTGGACCATGTGGAATTAGGTCTGCCAACATAGTGGGCTCACTCTGGAGATCCCTGGAAGTGGCGGAAGCCTTCCACCAAGCACAGTCAATGCCTGCTGGCATAAGGGGCTTGGAGAGACAACCCATAGCAGTGCCCTGGCATTGTACCGAAGTCAGAGGACTTCAGCGACAAACCTCCAAGATAGGGGACTTGGCCTCTATACCCAGGTTCCAGACGCCAATCTCATCCTCATGTTTTAACTGTGACCAGAAGGACACTTGGCAAGGGACTATCGGTATGGTCGAAGCAAACCTATGGACATTAGCCTGGTGATCCAGCCAACGCCCGAGGAAGAAGTATGCATACTTAAAAATAACAGTCTGAAGTAGTGACGACCTGCAACCCAAAAGAAAAAGGGGAATCCAGAGAGATAGGAACAATCCAGAAATGGGGCTTTGCAGACCTTCTTTTTTTCTGCCCTTTGTGCGGATAGCGGGCATGAAGAAGACTGCTGTCCATATAGGCAGCCAGAAACTGAAGAGTCTTTAAATGAACCTGGTAGGGCCCTATGGGAGTGTGCTTTCTGTAAAAACAGAAGGTCATGCAAAGGAAGAATGTCCTTGGCTTGATGATCTGGAGTGCAAATGCAAGTTAGCGGAGCATCATGAGAAGGAGCAAAGAATAGGTACAGAACCCCAGAATATTAATGATCACAAGTTGTCAAAACTCAAAAGCTGCAATTTTGTGGATGTCTTGCATGCGCGACTTAAGGGCTTTATAATCCAGGTAGAACTGGAGAGAGCTTCTACCCAGGCCTTGGTGGATTCCAGCTGTAGCAAACACTCATTTGCCAGAACTTACTGTGTCAAGGTCACATCAACTATAAGAGGAAAGAGACATTAACATGTATACATGGGGATGAACAGAAGTGTTAAACCTCTCATGTCCTCTTGATGTCAGCCACAGGACAAACCGTGCTAGAAGCGGGTTTCTTCCCTGAACTCCCATTCCCAGTAATCCTGGGTCGAGATTTTCCCCATTTTGCATTCATATGGTGACAAATCCTGGGTAGTGGGGACAGTATGTCCAAAGGGGGAGTGTATTTGAAGCTGAGGCGGAGTGTACCCTGGGCACGTCTGGACACCCAACCTCACAAGGCCAAGCTGAGGGAGAGGGTATGTGACGGAGTATACAGACAACTCCCTCATTCTACCTTAAGGAGCCCGGTTCAAGCTTTTAACCCAGGCCTCTTTAAAGTAGAAGGCTGCGAGAGATTCTGGGTGAAGGGAGGCTCCCTTCATCCTGCCATAAGAGCCCAGGCCTAGAGGGCTTGAGAGACCTCAGGAGAGCTGGGAGGACCTCATGTGATATCCGTATGCTGCATGGCTACCTAATGCAAGGTGAGCTATTACTTTGATTTATGCACTTTTTTGACGCACTGTAAATTAATAACTGCACCCAAACCAAGTTAGTCAAGTCTTGTGGTATTCCTGAAATTGTTCCTGCGGCCACAGCTGGCCTGAATACACTACAGGCCAGTAATTATTTAAAGCAGTTTAATATTTCATCTTTATTTCAGACAAGTATTAAGGAATGGATGAAAACACCATGGAAAGAAATCAATGTTGAGCAAATGGATATGGAACTAAGGAGATTTGCAAAGGTAAATGCTGTCAAAACTGTGCCAAGCATGTACTCTTAGAAACAATTTGAAGGGTGAATACAGTGTTCTCAAGGATTCCTTTTCCACCACAAATATCCTAAATCAAGTAGTTTTCCTTTAACTTTTCCATGAAATTCATGAGGAAAAACCTTTGCTCTGATAAGACGGTTCAGAATTTGTGATAGGAGCTTCCAGAAGGAGCTACCTTCCTACAAGGCTGGACATGCCAGAGCATGTGGGGACAGCATGAGATTTTTCATTCTGTGAGCAGTAATTACGTTTTAAGTATTTAACCTTATTCTCTTCACAAACCGATTCTCCATCACCTTCTAAGCAAAGAAAGGGTCTTTGCAGCCCCCAAAACTTACATCTTTAAACTATGTTGTCCTTAGGAAAGTACCATCTTTATCCAACTATTTTACTATCTTTGGTAGGCTTAGACAGTCACCTCCTTCTTCCTCCTGTCATCAGAGAGAAGCATTTCAGCTGGCAGAAGACGAGGGGGCCGGTTTTCCAAGAGATTAGGCTCCTAACCTTTGGAGATTAGGCCCCTAAATTGGCCCTTTTGAAAATTTACTAGAGCTGAATGCCTAAATTTAAGATCTTTTAATGTGGGTGGCTACAGGGGGTGAAGTTAGGGTGGAGAAACAAAGTTAGCAGCTTAGCACTGATTTTCAGAATTAGGCACCTAATTTAGGGTCCTAAATCTAGGCAAATATAAGGTAAGTAAAAATGTAGGGCCATCTCTTTTAGGGTCCTAAATTTATGTGAATTTTCAGTTGAAAACTTAGGCCCCTTAAATTCAACTGAAAAGAGGCCCCTGATTTAAGCACTTAATGTAGGTTCCTACACATAGGAGCTCTTCTTGTTTTGAATATTGGCCCCTAGAAGCACAGCTTCCTCTGAATGTGAATCCTTCGGTGCCACTCTGAGTCCAGCTGTGGGCATGAAGGCTGCGGCAGCTGCTAGTCATTCCCATCTTTTTGTCCTCCATACACTGCGATATACCCCAGACTCTACTTACTGGTCAGGAAGGCGATGTAATATTCATGAAGTCATTCTTATTGTTCTCCTTGTATGTGCCTTATAGGAAGTAAAGAGCCTCGATAAAGAAATACGGACATGGGATGTTTACACGGGCTTAGAGTCCACTGTTAAAAACTTGCTGACATCTTTAAGAGCCATGAACGAGCTCCAGAATCCGGCAGTCAGGAAACGGCATTGGCAGCAGCTCACAAACGCCACCGGGGTAATGGCATATGTTTGTAATATTTCAAGAATAGAAAAGGAACCATTTGGTCAGAGACTCAAGCATCAATTCTTGTTGTCTTGCTTTTCATAGGTAAGCTTTGTCATGAATGAAAAAACTAATCTAGGGGACCTATTCGCTCTTCAATTGCACACTATGGAGAATGAAGTAAAAGATATTGTGGACAAAGCTGTGAAAGAGATGGCAATAGAAAAGGTAAAAATACTCAGCATTCATTTACAGTGGATGACGTAGCTTACCTCAAGATAATGATCCCTTAAATAAATTACTTGAGAGCTAGTTTGTGATTTGTTTTTTTTTTTGCTGCAAATTTTTTTTTCTCCATAAGAATTAGTTTTCTGCAAATTATTGGCATGGAATTAGGACTGAACAGTGTTAATTAACTTCTTTGTCTCTGGTGCAGTTGTTCCAGTGAATGTTTTGTAAGTGACGACGTTTTGTTCTTTTTCTTTGTGATATTTTACAGGTTCTTACAGAGATTAAACATACCTGGAGTATTATGGACTTTTCGTATGAGAAACATGACAACACGGGAACCCATTTGCTGAAAGTTGATGAAAATGTCATAGAAACACTAGAAGACAATCAGGTGATTGTTGTTCTTCTGAAGATTAACTGTTAATGTTTCTTCCATTGGGGGATGCCATAGTTCAGATCTTGCCATCTCTGATGAAAGACATATTAAATATAGTTTTATTCTTGATTTAAGGGGAGTCTTTTTTTGTGGGAATCAAAGATATAAATCATTACTTGAAATTTCACTCGCAGAATGTGCAAAGTACATAGAGTAAAAAACACATTTGGAATGGATTACATATATTTCTCATCGTTATAGCACTTAGTAGCATGTAGGTCTGTAGGCTATTTACAAAAGAAAAACACAAGCTTAATAGAAGCCATTAAAGTACTAAAATAATAATAAAAAAAAAAAATGGAGTGGTGTTCACAAATAATTTTTTAAACTTTTGGATAGCTTTTCATTTGTTATTACAGGAAGTCCTTGGACTTAGTAACAATTGGTTACTGAAAACATTAAACCACATTTCCTAATGGAAACAAAGTTAACAGGGAGAATGGGTCCAGTACCCAATTTTCACCAAATAACCCAAAAGTTTAATACATTACAACACTGAAAACCTTCGTGCAACTTTCTTTCCCTCCTACCCACCAGCTACCTACTTTCAATTGTGGAAGATGGAGGAGTAGCCTAGTAGTTAGAGCAGCAGGTTATGATTCAGGAGACCAGGGTTCAAGTCCCACTGTTGCTCCTTGTGACCTTGGACGAGTCACTTTACCCTCCATTGCCTCAGGTACAAATTTAGGCTTAGATTTATTAAACTGCACTAAATATACTATGCGATAGTAAAAGGGGTGTAAGCCTATTTATCGCATAGGTATTACTGCAAAGTGCGTTAACTTTGCACACTTTGCACTATGGGCATATCACATGACATTGCACAAGCTTAACACAATTGAAAAAGGTGTAGTTATTTTTGGTGTTAAAAGTGTGCAATATCTTGCAATATGGCTTCGCAAAGCCAGCCCACTTTTATGGAATTCCTGCCCTGACTCCTCCCCAATCCCTCCCCTTTTTAAAAATTTGTATTGAACCATGCTTTATGGTGCTTTTCGCATGCGTTAAGGCATTTTTTGCATGTGAAAACACCTTAACGCATGCGAAAACGCCATAACGTAATTTGATAAATTACTCTGTCAGATTGTAATTCGCTTTGAAGTGCTGAAAAAGTGCAAAAAGTGGAATATAAAAATCTAAATCAATAAATAAAAAAAGATGAAATACCTGATCCAACCAGCAGGCCGATGGTGTACTGAAAACATAAACTACTTTTTTTTTATTTATAAAAATGTATTAATTGCCTTCCAATTTTTACGATAAAAATTTCCAAAGTGATGTATTGTATATACATTAAAGGAGAAGGACTGTCTTCCACATGCTGACTGGTTTCATCTCTCTCTTTCCTTTCCATACACGAATCATGGGCATGGGAAAGAGAAAAAAAACACTCTCTCTCTCTAGGGTCCTCTCTCCCATTGCTGCACAGTGATCGTTACAGAGGTGACAGCTTTGTTCTTGCTGACATTGGATGCTATCTCTCCTTCAAGGACCCCTCCCGTTGAGCGATTTTGGCAGGATCTGTCAGCTTTGCTCCCACCCACATCAGCTGCTGTCTCTGTTTCAAGATTCTCCTTCCCATCCCCGAGTAACAATCATGGTGAGGGCTTTCACTTCGGGCTGTTATGTTTTAACTTGGTTTGTGGGCCCTTGGGTCGTGGAGAGAGCCGACTCCACCCACAGGGAGCAGCCCTGTGGGGACTCTCCACGATAGGCGGGGTCTCAGCAGTGATGGACACAGGAGTCAGAGAATATTTATTATACAGCAAGAGAAACCTGAGGAGCGGGTTTGTAAACTCAGTCCTGGAATTAGAAGACCTGAGATGGATTCTCCGGTAGTGGTCCACAGAGCTGGGTAACCTGTGGAATCCTCAACTCTTGATAGGCCTTGTACGTGGTAGCTCCGGTAGTGGGCCGCAGAGTGGGGTAGGCCGGAGTCAGATGTAGGTAACTGGTACAAGACAGGGTGAATCCGGTAGTGGTCCATAGAGCGGGGTAACCCAGAAAGTACTTGCTTCTGGTATACCTTGTGTATTGTAGCTCCGGTAGTGGTCCGCAGTGCGGGGTAGGCTGGAGGTAGGTGTTAGTAACTGGCACAAGACGGCGTGGATCCGGTAGTGGTCCGCAGAGCTGGGTAACCCGAGGATTCACACAGCAAGACAGACGAAATAATGTGGAGTAGGTCTTGTACTCACAATGCAGCAGAGAATTCGTAGTAGCAGCGGCGGAGATCCGATGCAGGAGAACTCACTTAGCTGGTGAAGGTGGGACAGGCAGAAGAGGCTCTCCGAGGAGCGGATAGCCCTGAGTGCAGCAAGGCCCCTGAGGAGCAGGTACCTGAGTCACTCAGCCTGGAATGCAGGAACAGCAATGCAAAGTGTCTCAGAGTAAAGGAATTAAGCGAGATGGAATCCTTGCTAACTCGTAGGTAGGAAAGTCCGGTAGGTTTAAATACATGTAGGCAGTGATGTCATGCGGAGGGGATGCCCCCAAGGTTCCCGCCATGACGCACATAAGAAGGAGGCAGGCGCACGCGCTCCCTACATCACACTAGATACAAGATGGTGACCGGCATCGCCCTCGCCGTTCTGGGAACACCAGGGGGTCGGTGTGCAGAGGCAGCCATCTTAGCCAGAATCGGAGCTACTGAGCAAAATAAGGTGAGCAGCAAAGGTCGCAGCTGTCTGCGACCGACAGGCGCGACTCGGGCCTGCTGCTATTTTTGGGTTCGCTGCATTCACATCAGCGCCCAGTGCCTCCTGCAAACTGAGCAACAGGGCCCATGCTTGGACATGCTGACATTCGCGCCTGGCCACCCCATAGCATGGGGAAACGAATTATGCATTGGAGGTCTGAATGGTGGATAAAGATTTTCCTCTGGCATAAGTACATGGTGTCATATCAGTGAGGTCTCCCCTGTATTATGGTTTGTAGGTATCCACCAGCTATAGGTTTACCTACCACTATGATAAATAGCTATTCCAATAGATATCCAGTTAAGTAAACACTAACACACATAAGCATGTGCAATACTGCCTGGAAAATGCTTCTGCATTGTCTTTTGGATATGGAAAGTACAATAATTTACCTTGACAAACAACCTACAGTGCATTATACCCTTATTGTATAGAAAGCTCCGACAACAAAAACCCTATGTCCCTTGCATACTAAATAAATAATTTATGGAGGAAAATTATCCAAAGCATTTATGTGTGGGCGTTGTACACATAAAAGTATGCATGGAAGCAATTTCATGCATACTTTTATGCGGACTTGAAAGAGTTATATCTGACAGTGGAGTTGGGAAGGGGAAACTATTTATGATGTGCATTTGTTTGAACTGAATGCGTAAAATGCAATGAACGAGTCCATTTTTGTTTCATTCGTGGATCTTTGATATGGATGGTGTCCACAAATGAAACAAAAATGTTTTGTGCCATTCGTTTGTTTCCCATTCAAGTCTATCACTGTGCTGAGCAAACAATGGGTGCAGGCAGGGTCTAACTGACAACTATATTTGCCACTCTTGCCTAGTTGCCATGCCCCAGATGTACCATCTTGGGGTCTTGTTGCCACTGTCTAACTGCTATGTCCCAAATGTAACACTTTGGGGGTCTTTCTGCTACTCTGCCAAGCTTCCAAGCCCCAGATGTACCATCTTGTGGATCTAGCTCCACCCTGCAGCTCTCAGCCATCTAGTTGCTTAAACACTGAACCTTTCCCAGACCTCTTATGAGTCTCCCAAGAACCAATCCAGATTCTTGGGGCATGGATCTGAGGCTTTCTCATTTTAAACCATTCTGTGTGCTCAGCAGCAGAGCACCAGCCCTTGAGATATCTGATACTGAAGTTAGACAATATACATATACATACTATAGCAAAACCCTCAGTCAGAAGGACGAAATGTGGGAACAACAGAAAACATACCTTTTCCATGTTCTGAATATGGGAAAGGTTTCAGTACCCCCGTCTTTATACCTTGGGGGTCTTGCTGCTATACCCAAGACTCTACAACTTGGGGGTCTTGCTGCTACTTTGCCTTGCTGCTAGGCCCCTCATGCTATACCATAGGGCTCTTTCTGACACTCAGCCTTGTTGCTGTACCCAGGATTTATACCTTGGGATACTTGCTGCACTCTGCCTTGCTGCCATAGCCCCTAGTGTAGCTGGGTTTAAAAAAGGTTTGGAGAAGTTCCTGGAGAAGTTCATAAACTGCTATTAATCATTAGAGAATAGTCACTGCTTGTTATCGGCATTAGTGACATGGGATCTATTTAATGTTTGAGTACTTGCCAAGTACTTGCGACCTTGGATTGGCCACTGTTGGAAACAGGATACTGGGCTGTATAGACCCTTGGTCTGACCCAGTATGGCATATCTTATGTTCTACACCTTGAGGTGTTGTAGCCACTGTGGGTGGCTGCTTTGCACATCTCATGGTGTGTTGGCATTTTCATGCCACTCTTAGTGCTCCTGGGATTTTTTCTGCCATTTTTGCTGCTTTGTTCCCCCTTCATGGTGACTTAGGATGTTCGTGCCTCTTTGCCCCATCATGCTGCCTTCGAGGGTTCATGCCACTGTTATCAGTGCCCTCCTTTGAAGTTTTGGAGTGTTCTTGATGCTGCTTTGCTCATCTGATAGAGCCTTGGAAAACTCCTGCCACTGCTGATACCCTTTTGCCCCTTTAGGTGCCTTATTTATTTATTTAAAACATTTCAAGGGCAACTAATACACAGCTCCAGGCAGTGTACAGAAATAAAACATTCATAAAATAGCTATTCATGTCACTTTTGGTGCAACTTTGCCACAGTCTTGGTGCCTTGGAGTACTCTTTCCCCTTATGATGTTATCTACCCACACATTTCTTTAAAATTAATTTGAAAACCCTGATTGTGAAGCTCAAAATAGGTCGCATTGATTCTCCCATTGACTTTAATGATAAATAAATGAAATAAAAAAATTTGTGTTCATTTGAAACTAATACAACAAATGGAGATGACCTATGAAATGAATACATGAACCAAAATGACAATTTTGCCTCTGCACATTCCTAGAAACCATTTATGCGTATACTTTGGATTTTCAAATGCATGTAAATCTACATGCAGTCATTTACATCTGGTAAATTGCAGGTGTAAATACATGTGTGCATGCTGCCAGGGTTCTCTGTACATTGCTAATTTTCAAACTGGACTTACTTTGAAAATTCAGGTTAAAGTCTGCATGTATAGTACTTTCTACATTTAGATTTTAGCCCAGCATGGACTGTTATATAATTACTTTCCTAGTACATATACTGTAGTTGACTTCTAGCTGTTTTGCTTTCTATATATATTACTATAATAATATGGTCACTTAGCCATAGTGGTTATAATTAGTTTCAAGAAATCTTCCTAGTGCAGTGGCCCCAAATCTGTCCGGTTGACCCCATAACTAATTGGGTTTCCAGGATATCCGTGATATCCATAATGAATATGCATGAAATATTCGTTATTTCTTTTGGCCCGGCAGTTTCCTTTTCCTCCTTTAGGCTTCCAGGTTAATTGGAAGCAGCCTCTATTTTCATTGGTTTTGGTAGTTTGTGTGTACATATTTTCTGTGCATAAAATTAGATTTTATGGTTCTGATTTTCAAAAGCATTAACATGCATAAAACCCAGTTCTATGAGCATAAATGGGCTTTTGAAAAATACCCAGGGGGAGGGGGGCTGTACATGTGAAATTACGCGCAAAAGCAAGTTTGCACATACATTTATACACACATCAAAAGGCAGTCCAGTGATTGGAGTTGGGGAAGGGAAACCATTTATGTGCTTGTTTGATTTTCAAAAGTATGGTATACGCTGCTAGGGGTCCACAAACATCCACTAATTTTAATATTGGATATATGGGCATAAGTTTACCTTGAAAATTTGGGATAAAATCTATTTTTTACATGCGGATTTTAGCATGATCAAGCTGTTCCTTAAAATACTAGCATTTATGCACTTAAATTACCAAACTGAATGAAACAAACTGAAAAGGCGTGCCGAAGAAAGGCAAAACAAATTAATGAATCAAAAATGTTTTGATGGTAATTTTCAAAGCTGCATGCCGGGCACACATTGGCATGGGTGCATTGATGCGTGCCCAGGGATGTGGCAATTTTATAACTTGCGCACACATATGTGTTCATGTTATGAAATAGCCTGAGCATGTTCATATGTGCCCCTAATTTTAAGTGGGCGTGCACCTAGGCATGTAAATCCCGTTTCTACTGCACAAGTCGGGATATTTTAAAAGCGGTACATGTCCACGCCATGACAGTTTCACCAGTTTGCTCAGTGTTGAGCTAGATCCTCCACACGCCCCTCTTTTGATAGCCTGCACTCCATCCAGTTACCCCAGACCCTTTAAATCTTTCCAAAACGGCTGTTTTTTTTCTTTACAACTTACACCTCCTCAATAGCAGAAGCAAACTTACCTGGCAGTTATCCTGGGTGCACGCTGTGACCCATAAGAATTTATGCACACATCTCTTGGCCACGCCTTGAAATGCCCATGCCCCGCCCAGATCATGCCACTTTTTAAAACTGCATGAGATGTGTGTGCAACAGAAGATTACGTGCACATTTGGGCAGCTTTGAAAATTTGGTGGGCATGTGCGAGCTCGACTTGTACGTGCATCTCCCAATTTTGCCTCATGTTGAGCTTTTAAAATTCACTTTTTTGCGTGCAATCTTTATAGCTCAGCTGTTGTAGAAACCAGGACACACCGACCACAGCTCCCTGTAGAGCCTGGTTAATGTGAACCCTAAATCTGACCACTAGATGTTACAGTTGAGCAATGGTTGAAACTCTTTCTCTCCAAAGACTCTAAATGCTACCTTTGTAGCATCCCAAGCTCTGACTTGTCTGGAGAGCAGAGACCAGGCCCAGGAATCAAATTCAGGTTTCTTGTATAGTAGTGCACAGCACTTACTGCTGAGTTACTGAGTTGGCCACATAGCATAAATTTGCATATATTGGAGACCAAGTTTATGAAACAGGAATATGACAAGGCTGATCTTGATCTTTGCTCTACTTGCCTGAGAAAGCACTATTACAGTCTGGAATCTAAATTTTCAACAGCTTGCATAGAAGTTAGATTATTGTAAACCGACATGATGTCCACAACTAATGCCGGTATATAAAAATGTTTAAATAAATAAATAAATATATAGAGAGAAATTTTTATTAGGTTGGGTAGTTTTTTTTTTAATAATTCTTTATTTAGGGTAAAAGTAATCAACTTTAAATATTGATAAAACAGAGATATTTATTTATTTGATTTATACTCCAATTTTTGGCACTTCAAAGTGGATCACATTCAGGTATACTGTACAGTAAGGGGCAGATTTTAAAAAAATACGCGAGCGCGTACTTTTGTTCGCGCACCAGGCGCGAACAAAAGTACGCTGGATTTTATAAGATACGCGCGTAGCCGCGTGTATCTTATAAAATCCGGGGTCGGCGTGCGCAAGGGGGTGCACATTTGTGCAACCTGTGCGCGCCGAGCCCAGCGCGAGCTGCATGTTCCCTCCGAGGCCGCTCCGATTTCGGAGCGGCCTCGGAGGGAACTTTTCTTCGCCCTCCCCCCACCTTCCCCTCCCTTCCCCTACCTAACCCACCCCCCCGGCCCTATCTAAACCCCCCCTTAACTTTGCGCGCGTCGCCGGCAGCCCCACTCCGTCCTCCGGTCCCGGGGTCTGGTCCGGAGACCTCGACCACGCCCCCGGGCTGGCGCCATGCCCCGGACCCGCCCCCGAAACGCCAGGACACGCCCCCAAAACGCCGCGTCATTTCGGGAACGCCCCCAAAATGCCGCATCATTTCGGGAATGCCCCTGGACACGCCCCCTCCCTCCCCTTTTCGAAAGCCCTGGGACTTACGCGCGTCCCGGGGCTTTACGCGCGCCGGCGGCCTATGCAAAATAGGTGCACCGGCGCGCGAGGGCCTTTTAAAATCCGCCCCTAAGAGCATAAAAAATTGCCATACTGGGCCAGACCAAGGGTCCATCAAGCCCAGCATCCTGTTTCCAACAGTGGTCAATCCAGGTTACAAGTACCTGGCAAGTTCCCAAATATTAGATCCCTTGCTACTGATGCCAGTAATAGCAGTGGCTATTCCCTAAATCAACTTGATTAATAGTAGTCAATGGACTTGTCCTCCAAGAACTTATCCAAACTTTTTTAAACCCAGCTAGATTAAGTGCACTAACCACATCCTCTGGCAACAAATTCCAAAACTTAATTGTTCTTTGAGTGAAAAAGAATTTTCTCCAATTAGCTTTAAATGTACTACTTGCTAACTTCATGGAGTGCCCCCTAGTCTTTCTATTATCTGAAAGACTAAATAACCAATTCATATTTACCCATTCTATACCTCTCATGATTTTAAAGACCTCTATCCTATCCCCCCTCAGCCGTCTCTTCTCCAAGCTGAACAGTCCTAACTTCTTTAGTCTTTCCTCATAGGGGAGCTGTTCCATCCCCTTTAGCATTTTGGCTGCCCTTCTCCGTACTTTCTCCTGTGCAACTATATCTTTTTTGAGATGCGGCAACCACAGTTGTTCACAGCACTCAAGGTGCGGTCTGATCATGGAGCGTTACAGAGGCATTATGACATTTTTCGTTTTATTTACCATTCCCTTCCTAATAATTCCTAACATTCTGTTGCTTTTTTGACTTTGCAGATATTTATTTACTTATTTATTTAGCATTTTTTATATACCGAGGTATAGCAGAAGTTGCCTTCACTCCGGTTTACATTTACAACAACCTGTTACATTTAAAGCATTTAACAGAAAAACGGAAACTGGTATGGAACAATAGCTTAATACCAATCAAGAAATACAATATGATTAGGTATATATCCAAGCTCAAAACATGTAGGGGATAGCTGCAACAGGGAAAATCGGGAAGGATTTCTGATATGCCCTCAGTTTTTACCTTTGATGGTTATGACATAACTATTGCTTAAACCATTCAAAGTCTAGGGATTCTGCTGTATTTTCTATGTGATCACATATTAAATCTGCTGTAAAATCCTCCTTTGCTTAATTATGTTTACTGCATCACCTTAAACTGTTAGAACTTACTAATTTCCATACTGTACTTCAATCACTAGTACTGATTATTGTAATTCTCTATGGGCCAGATTTTAAAAGGGTTACGTGCGCCGGGCCTATTTTAAAAAGGCCCGGCGATGCGCATAAAGCCCCGGGACGCGTGCTCATGTTATAAAATTGGGTTTACATGTGCGTGCTTCTTTTAAAATCTACCCCTATATGTTTGACTCCCAGATAACTCATTGCATCCCCTCCAGATCATTCAGAACATGGCAGTACGCATTCTTGCAGATAGCATGCAAACCCCGAGATCATTTGATTTCCGTACTCCAGACACTGCATTGGCTTCCAATACACTGGCGTATACAGTGTAAAATAGCAGTTGCAGTACATAACAAAATACCTTGAATTAATGCAAATCTCAGAATTTATGCTCCTTAATGGGCCCTTTGTTCTGCTAGCCAGAATTTAGTAGATATTCCTCCCTCCCCCCTCCCCAAAAAAGAAAAAGACATATTTAACAGAAACACATGAAAGGGCATTTTCCACCTCAGGCCCTATATTATAGAATGCCTTGCCTGCCTAACTACAAAACATCAAAGAATCTAAGGCATTTAAGAAAGCATTTAAGACATTCCTTTTTAAGGAAGCTTTTGAAACTGTGGTTTAATTTGACTGATACAGCAATTTGACTTAACAGGATTGTGAACATCTTTCGCAGTACTAAGTATCTGTCTATTATGTATATGTATTGTTTTAAATTTATTATGTATGTTATATTGTAACCTGCTCCAAGCTTAGGAGGGCAAGGGTGAGAAATACTTTAAATAAATAAAAGTAGACAAGCAAGAAAAATTCAGCAAACAATGGAAGTCCAAGCATTGCATCAATACAATGTGGATATCAATCTTCGATTATACACCAATGCTTCCTAAAATTAAGGGCATTAATGCTTTCCATTCAGTGGCATAGTTTTCATAACAATATCCTATCATAAACACCTCTTGATAACAAATCACAATCATTAATTGCTGTTTAAGAGTGAACAGACCAATAGGACCAAAACCCACCCCAAATTTGGTCATAACATCCAAGAGTACCATTAAGAGAATATATCAGCTTCTCAATCTGAGCAATCTCAAAAGTCAGAGATTTCCAGTTTTCTAACAAGGGCAATTGTTTCCAGAACTGAGAACTGATAAACCTGGCAGCAAGCAACAGTTGATTTATCAGAATTTGGATCTTTTCTGAGTGAACAGAAATTCCAGTATCTTAATAAGGCCAATTCAAGGGAGACAGGAAGCTCCTAACCAGACATAATTTGAAGGTGTAAACAAACATGGACAAAGAAGAGCCAATCTGGCAGATGAAATTTAATGTAGATGTGTAGTGATGCATATAAGGAAAAATAACCCTAATTTTAAATTCACCATGATGGGTTCTGCATTATTTATTTACTTACAGTATTTATTACCTGCCCCTCCAAAATAGTTAAGGGTAGGATACAATAAATATACATATTCAAATATAAACACACAATAAAAATAAAACTGACAAACGTGTTTGAGGCATACAACAAGGAGAATATTAATTGGACGTATCAGTGGAGTCGCTAAGAAACTGAGAAGTATTATTGACAAATCCCTTGGTAAAGATGACAAACTAAATTTAGCCAAGAGAAGAGAAAGATTTGTTAAGTAAATGGGTTTTCATGAGCTTTTCAAATATTTCGGTATCCTTCGTAAGCTGTATATCATCTTGGATTCCTCTCAGGACTGCCCTAGGGACTTACCTAAGACTTGCTGGCCGCCAGAACCCAGGGGCTCAACCTGTGGGGGGAGGCAACTAGTATAGTTGAAGATTCAGCTGGTCCCGCCTCTGGGTTTCTCCACCAGATGACGGTGTGAGCTTAGTGGGCCTCTCCCATAAGGCAGTGCACACCACGCCTCAGCAGCAAGGGTCCACAACCCCTTCAAACCTTACAGATTGCTGAAGACCTGGACCCAGCGGATCTCAGCTCTCTTCAGGCTATTCTGGGTATGGCACAGAAGATATAGCAGCAACAGGGGGCCCTCGCCTACGTCACAGAGCTTCTGGAATAAATGGCCATTTGGATGGATATCTAGCAACGGCACAGGCACCTCCCCCCACAGCATTGTCTCCACCCCAGTTTGTGACTTCTTTCAGGCCAGGTCCACCACGTTATCATGGAGATCCCAAGGAGTGCCATGGCTTCCTTAATCAGTGCTGCATGTTCTTTGTAACCTACCATTAAAATCACCCATTGTACCTGAAGACTGGAGGGTGGCTAATGAAACAACAATATTTGAAAAGGGCTCCAGGGGCGATCCTGGAAACAGCAGACCAGTTAGCCTGTCTTCAGTGCTAGGAAAAATAGTGGAAAGTGTTCTAAATACCAACATCACAGAACATATAGAAAGACATGGTTTAATGGAACAAAGTCAGCATGGCTTTACCCAAGGCAAGTCTTGCCTCACAAATCTGCTTCACTTTTTTGAAGGAGTTAATAAACATGTGGATAAAGGTGAACCAGTAGATGTAGTGTATTTGGATTTTCAGAAGGCGTTTGACAAAGTCCCTCATGAGAGGCTTCTAAGAAAATTAAAAAGTCATGGGATAGGAGGCAATGTCCTTTCGTGGATTACAAACTGGTTAAAAGACAGGAAATAGAGTAGGATTAAATGGTCAATTTTCTCAGTGGAAAAGGGTTAACAGTGGAGTGCTTCAGGGATCTGTATTTGGACTGATGCTTTTCAATATATTTATAAATGATCTGGAAAAGAATACGATGAGTGAGGTTATCAAATTTGCAGATGATACAAAATTATTCAGAGTAGTTAAATCACAAGCGGATTGTAATACATTACAGGAGGACCTTGCAAGACTGGAAGATTGGGCATCCAAATGGCAGATGAAATTTAATGTGGACAAGTACAAGGTGTTGCATATAGGGAAAAATAATCCATGCTATAGTTACACGATGTTAGGTTCCATATTAGGAACTACCACCCAGGAAAAAGATCTAGTCATATAGTGGATAATACTTTGAAATCATTGACTCAGTGTGCTGCATAAGTCAAAAAAGCAAACAGAATATTAGGAATTATTAAGAAGGGAATGGTTAACAAAATGGAAAATGTCATAATGCCTCTGTATCGTTCCATGGTGAGACCTTGAATACTGTGTACAATTCTGGTCGCCGCATCTCAAAAAAGATATAGGTGCAATAGAGAAGGTCCAGAGAAGGGCAGCCAAAATGATAAAGGGGATGGAACAGCTCCCCTATGAAGAAAGGCTGAAGAGGTTAGGGCTGATCAGCTTGGATGGCTGAGGGGGATATGATAGAGGTCTTTAAAATAATGAGAGGTCTTGAACGAGTAGATGTGAATCAGTTATTTACACTTTCGAATAATAGGACTAAGGGGCTTCTAGGGGGCATTCCATGAAGTTAGCAAGTAGCACATTTAAGACTAATTGGAAAAAGTTCTTTTTCACTCAATGCACAATTAAGCTCTGGAATTTGTTGCCAGAGGATATGGTTAGTGCAGTTAGTGTAGCTGGGTTTAAAAAAGGTTTGGATAAGTTCTTGGAGGAGAAGTCCATTAACTGCTATTAATCAAGTTGACTTAGGGAATGGCCTCTGCTATTACTGGCATCGGTAGCATGGGATCTTCTTAGTGTTTGGGTACTTGCCAGGTTCTTGTGGCTTGGTTTGGCCTCTTTGGAAACAGGATGCTGGGTTTGATGGATCCTTGGTCTGACCCAGCATGGCAGTTTCTTATGTTCTTCCCAATCGGCTGACAAGAAGCATTGGGCCGATGCCCTTTCTCAGTCCTTTGATGTGGAAGGGACACAAGAGCCACCACAATCTATTATCAGCCCAGCCAGAATCATGGCTGCCAACACATATACTGTTCCCTCTGGTAAAACAGTGGTTTCCCGATGCCTGTGGCAAAAGGTCCTGGAATGGGCCCCAGACTCCCATCTCTCTGTTCATCCTGGCATCACCTGAACTTTGGATCTTATAGTGTGACACTACTGGTGGCCCCAGCTTAAAACAGATGTGCAATGCTATGTGGGGTCCTGTTTGTATGTGCGATGCATAAGAATGTGAGAGCATGACCATGGAGGCTGTTATAGCTGCTGCCAGCCCCCATGGAACCATGTGGCTACAGAGTTTGTTTGTGACTTTCCTTTTTCTATCAGCCACAACACTATATGGGTGGTTGTGGACTAATATTCTAAGATGGCCCATTTCATTTCCCTTCCTGGGCTTCTGTCTGCTCCCAAACTGGCCAAACTATTGTACAGTAGGGATGTGAATCGTTTTTCAACGATTAAAATTATCGTCCGATAATGTTTATATCGTCTTAAATCGTTATAGAACACGATACAATAGAAATTCTAACGATTTATCGTTAAAAATCGTTAAATCGTGTTAGTGCGCACTAACTCGAGTTAGTGCGCACTAACTCCCCGTTAGTGCGCACTAACTCGATTTAGTGCGCACTAACTGAAAATGATACAAATAAACACTTTCCAGGTCACTGAAGGTCAGTTAGGAATGAATATGAGTTCCTATTGGCTGGCTGCCCCTCTTATCTATTGATATTACCAAGGTTACCACTGAGGTGATGGTTGGGGGGATGGGAAATGGAACTGGAAACTAACGAACACCAACAGAAAATGAAACAAAGTGTTCACACTTCCCAGGTCAGTAAAGGTCACTTAGGAATGAATATGTATGTATGTATTCCTATTGGCTGGCTGTGCTCTTATCTATTGATGTTACCAATATGGTTGGGGGATGTGAAATGGAAACAGTTGGAAGCTTGACAAAAAAAGTAATGTAATGATCAGCACTCACGTGACTAGAACTTGTTTGTTTATTATTTTGTTAGCAGGCACCTGAAATGCTAGTGCATGTTGAATTTGCCAATCACTGTGCATTTTAGAAAGGTGGTCCTGGCTGGAACTGTACACAGTTCAAATATATGTAATTGATTGTTGGTAAGTGTATTTTTTAAGTAGCCACACTGGCACCAGTATGTTTACTTTTCCTCCTACTTAACTCACTAGCTCAGCTTTGTAAGAAGGGCTTCTCTGCTTGTGTGTTGTTTTTGTTTGGTGTGAGGAGAGCAGAAACATCAGATCTTTATTCAATCTACTACAGTCATCTCTTACAGTGCCCTATCCCTATTAATACCAGGAGTGTTGTGATCTTCCTGCACACAGTGCCCTAACCCTGATACCAGTCTGAGACAGCTCCCTCCCTGCATTACTAGTGAGAGGCTGGCTTCACAGACAGGGGGGAGCTGCCTGACCCTCACTCCTGACTTCCCCCATGTCCCAGCTAGTGAATGGTGTGTGGGTGAGGGGGGGGGGAGGATGGTGAAGTCTGAGACAGCTCCCTCCCTGCATTACTAGTGAGAGGCTGGCTTCACAGACAGGGGGGAGCTGCCTGACCCTCACTCCTGACTTCCCCCATGTCCCAGCTAGTGAATGGTGTGTGGGTGAGGGGGGGGGGGGAGGATGGTGAAGTCTGAGACAGCTCCCTCCCTGCATTACTAGTGAGAGGCTGGCTTCACAGACAGGGGGGAGCTGCCTGACCCTCACTCCTGACTTCCCCCATGTCCCAGCTAGTGAATGGTGTGTGGGTGAGGGGGGGGGGAGGATGGTGAAGTCTGAGACAGCTCCCTCCCTGCATTACTAGTGAGAGGCTGGCTTCGCAGACAGGGGGGAGCTGCCTGACCCTCACTCCTGACTTCCCCCATGTCCCAGCTAGTGAATGGTGTGTGGGTGAGGGGGGGGGGGAGGATGGTGAAGTCTGAGACAGCTCCCTCCCTGCATTACTAGTGAGAGGCTGGCTTCACAGACAGGGGGGAGCTGCCTGACCCTCACTCCTGACTTCCCCCATGTCCCAGCTAGTGAATGGTGTGTGGGTGAGGGGGGGGGGGAGGATGGTGAAGTCTGAGACAGCTCCCTCCCTGCATTACTAGTGAGAGGCTGGCTTCACAGACAGGGGGGAGCTGCCTGTCCCTCACTCCTGACTTCCCCCATGTCCCAGCTAGTGAATGGTGTGTGGGTGAGGGGGGGGGGGGGTGGATGGTGAAGTCTGAGACAGCTCCCTCCCTGCATTACTAGTGAGAGGCTGGCTTCACAGACAGGGGGGAGCTGCCTGACCCTCACTCCTGACTTCCCCCATGTCCCAGCTAGTGAATGGTGTGTGGGTGAGGGGGGGGGGGGGAGGATGGTGAAGTCTGAGACAGCTCCCTCCCTGCATTACTAGTGAGAGGCTGGCTTCGCAGACAGGGGGGAGCTGCCTGACCCTCACTCCTGACTTCCCCCATGTCCCAGCTAGTGAATGGTGTGTGGGTGAGGGGGGGGGGGGAGGATGGTGAAGTCTGAGACAGCTCCCTCCCTGCATTACTAGTGAGAGGCTGGCTTCACAGACAGGGGGGAGCTGCCTGACCCTCACTCCTCCGGGGTATTGTGATCTTCCTGCACACAGTGCCCTATCCCTGATACCAGGGGTGTTGTGATCTTCCTGCATGCAGTGCCCTATCCCTATTAATACCAGGAGTGTTGTGATCTTCCTGCATGCAGTGCCCTATCCCTATTAATACCAGGAGTGTTGTGATCTTCCTGCATGCAGTGCCCTATCCCTGATATCGGGATGTGTGCAAGAAGATCACAACACCCCCGGTATCAGGAATAGGGCACTGTGTGCAGGAAGATCACAACACCCCCAGTATCAGGAATAGGGCACTGTGTGCAGGAAGATCACAACACCCCTGGTATTAGGGATAGGGCACTGTGTGCAGGAAGATCACAACACTCCTGGTATTAATAGGGATAGGTCACTGTGTGCAGGAAGATCACAATACCCCTGGTATCAGGGTTAGGGCACAAGTTCTAGTCACATTGACTGATCACATTACTTGTTTTGTCAAGCTACCAACTGTTTCCATTTCCCATCCCCCATATACTGTCAGTAGGAAACTTGGTAACATGAATAAATAAGAGGGCAGCCAATAGGAATACATATTCATTCCTAAACTGACCTTAACTGACCTGAAAAGTGTCAAATTGTATCATTTTCAGTTAGTGCGCACTAACTCCCAGTTAGTGCGCACTAACTCCCGTTAGTGCGCACTAACTCGAGTTAGTGCGCACTAATCGGAAAAAACGATTTTTAACGATTTTTTAACTAAAAAATCGTGCCTAAGACGATTTTCTTGCCCTGCCACACGATTTCTATCGTTAAGACGATATGGAAAACGATTCACATCCCTATTGTACAGCACATCTTCCCATCCATATACTTTCAGACTGCAAGGTCCAGTTTACAGCCTGTTATTGGAGTGTTTTATGCCAAAGGTTTAGAATTACCTTAAACTTTATCTCCGCATATCACCCACAGAGCAACAGGCAGACTGAACTTGTAAATCAAGAACTCAAGACCTTCCTATGAACCTACGTCAATTTGAGTCAAGAAAACTGGGCCACCCAACTCTCTTGGGCAGAGTTTGCCCATAATAATCATATTAACGTGTCCACTGGCACCTTTCCCTTCTCCCTTGACTTCAGACACCACCCTCAGATACTCAAGCATCTGCCTACAACAGATACTTGTCTGGCAACTACTCTAACAGGTCAGCATGCCTTATAGCAGAAGACTCATCACCTTCTATCACAAGCTGCTGCTCACTTCAAGACCCAAGCAGATAAGAAACAACACCCAGCACCAGCTTTGCATCCTGGAACTCTGGTGTGGTTAAGTACAAAGAGCATCCTGTTAAGGATGCCATCCTTAAAATTCCCACCTAGATTCATTGGATCTTTCCCTGTAGCCCGACAGTTAGGTCCAATTACATACAGGCTTTGCTTACCCCCATCTCTCTGGGTAGATGGTGCGTTTTACATTTCTTTTTGCTAAAACTGGTCTCTCTCTCATGGCCACGAAAACCAGCATTCTCAACAACTCAAATTGAGGCAAAAGAAGATACACAGTATGAAATGGAGGAAATACTAGATGCAAGACGTGTCCATAACAAACTCCAGTCTCTAATTTTGTGGAAAAGATATGGCCCAGAAGAGAATTCTTGGGAACTGGCCTCCAATATCGAAGTCCCGCCAACTGAATTGAGAATTTCATTGTAAGTTCCCCAAGAAACTGAGACCCAGAGGTCAGGGGGAGGGTTTGGAGAGGGGATAGTGTCACGACTGGCGACTCGCAATACGGCCTTGTGAGTTGCCGCACTTACCCCGATGCCAGCAAATGCCCTTCATGGCAGAGATGCCACCATCCCAGCGAGGCTCCTGATCCCCTCCTAAGGAGCATGTATGCCCAATGTTCTGCCTCTTAAAGGGGCCATGGTGATTGATGACATCATTGGGCCTGGCCTATATTAGTCTGTTTCGGATGCACTTCGGATGCCTCAGCAACAAGTTCCCTGATGCTTCTTGTTCTAGTGCGTGTTGCTTTGTTCCTTGCCTTCTTCCCTGTTCCTTGTCCTGTTCCTTGTTCTTTGTCTTGTCCTTTGTTCCTTGTCTTGTATCTTGTTCATTGTCTCCTGCCTTGCTTCCTGGTCCCTGTCTTGCTCCTTGTTCTTGATCATATGCCTTGTCTTGTTCTGTTAGGTTCATCCCTGTCTGTCTTATCGATCCTTCTCCCGTCTCTTGTTCCCTCAGCTTGCCTTCCTGGACTTTGACCTTGGCTCTGGACTTGACCTCGCTCCATCTGCTGCCCATCTTAATCTCTGGCCTGTCTTCCTACTCTGCTGCTGTTGTCTGACCCAACCTCTGGCATATTTTCTGGTTTCACTGTCTACTGCCTACTTGGACCCACGCATCACCTTGGATTCCTCTCAGGACTGCCCTAGAGAACCATGTAAGATCTGCTGGCTGCCAGAACCCAAGGGCTCAACCTATGAGGGAGATGGCTGGTATAGGCGAAGCTCCAGTTGGTCCTACCTCCGTGTCTCTCTGCCAGCTGATGGTGTGGGGCTAGTGGGCCTCTCCACAAGGCAGTGCCAACCACACCTCAGCACCAAGGTCCACAACTTCCATTTTGTACTCATAGAATTTGAATTATATAGTTTGTGATCATTCTGAGCCGTCAAGTACTGTGTCACCAACATTTTATGTGTGATAAAGAATTTTGACCGGAGTATCTAATGCAATCTTTGGTTTTCTTGATGGTACAGCTTGAGAACTTGCTCCAGATTCCCTTTTCTTCTTATTTTTAGCTTTTTTTATCTTTACAACCACTTTGAAGTGCTGAAAGATGGATTATAAATACAAATAAATAAAATAAATAAACACATGCATGATGTAGACTTTTTGTACTTGAATATATATACAGAATATTGGTGCTGGCCTTTCCACCCTAAACAGGATTTGGAATAGTTGGAAGTTTGCAGTGATATTACTGGGGTTAAATTTTAATTCCTGTGATATTTATGAAATATATATATTTATATATATATATTGGTTGCCCCAATATATATATATATTTCTTTGATGGGTAATGACACTGCCTTCATGTCTTGGTCTTTGCCTGTGCACTGGTTAAAGTCAAATAGGGCTCAACTAGGAGCTGGCACTGTAGGGCTTCATCCATAATTCTACAGACCAGATGATCTCTCAGCATGTCACTTAGAAAATCATCAAAATTGCAGTGCTCAGCTATGCACCTCAGCTTTTAGCTATGTTTGTAGAAATGTTCTCATTAGCCCCTTGATTTCGTTTATGAAACTGAAGTCTGTGGATGATGACAGATGGTGTTGGTGAGAAGTGTGCTTGTAGCATTGCTACTAGTTCATCATAAATCTTTGTCTTTGGTAAGGCAGGTGCAACTAATGAGTGTTATGATTGTGAATGTTGTGGCCTCACAAACTATCAATAGCACAGCCATTTTCTGATCAGAGTTAACTATCTGATTTGCTTCAAGAAATTGCAACAGTTTTTCTGAGTATGAGTCCCATGCTGCCAGTTCATTTACAGCAAACTCCTTGATTTGTCCCAGTGAACTAATTTCCTTAAAACTGCAGGCTCCACGACGACAGCCTATACCAGTTTGCTTGCTGTGCAATTGCATTCTTTTCTCTGTGCAGTTTCCCTAACAGCAGGATCCAACCCTCGTTGCCAAAACAACTGATGGGTACTGCAAGAAGATTGTGCTGCGTCAATAAATAGACAGTGGTATCTCACAATTCTTTATTTGATTCAGGAGCAAAAAGCCCAGACAACACATATAACAACAGAACTGAAATTAGCTCAAAACAAAACAAAACCAACATAAGAACATAATATTTGAAATGTCATGCTGGGTCAGACCAAGGTCCATCAACCCAGCATCCTGTCTCTGATAGTGACTAGTCAGGGTCACAAGCACCCGGTAGATCGCAAAAAGGTGATCTATTTCTTATCTTTCCATTTTCTCCCTGGCTAATAATGTTCTATGGAGTTTTCCTCTAGGACCATGTCCAAAACTCGTTTGAAGCCTGCTATGCTAATCACCTTGACCATGCCTTCTGGCAACAGATTTCACAGATTCATTGTGCACTGAATGAAAAGAAAAAAAAAAGTATACAATTTGTTTTAAATCTGCTGGTTGTTAGTTTCATGGCATGTCCCCTTGTTTTAATATTATTTGAAAGGATAAACAACCATCCTTTATTTACCCATTCTGCTCCACTCAAGATTTTATAAACTTTTATCATGTCCCCCCTCAGTCTCTTTTCCAAGCTGAAAAATCCTAACCTGTAGCCTGTCGTCATAGGGGAGATGTTCCATCCCTTTTATTATTTTTCTTGCCCTTCTCTGCACATGTTTTAGTTTTACTATGTCATTTTTTAGTTGAGGCGACCAGAACTTCACACATTTACTCAAAATGTGATCACACCTCGGCTTGAATCAGAGGCAGTGATATTCTCAGTTTTATTTTCCATTACTTTTCAGATCATTCCTACATTATATTAGCTTTTTTTGACTTCTGCCACACACTGAGCGGAGAATCAAGAACTCTGAGGTCCCTTTCCTTGGTGATGATGATTTCTAAAATGGAATCCATCATTGTGTACCTATAGTTGGGACTATTTTTCCCTATGTGCATCACTTTGCACTTTTCTATATTAAATTTCATCTGACATTCAAATGCCCAGTCTTCTAGCCTCAAAAAGGTCTGTCTGCAGTTCCTCATAATACACAGCTGTTTTTATAACGTTGATTATTCTTTTATCATCTGTAAATCTGATCACCTCATTGTTGTTCCCTTTTCCAGATCATTTATGAATATGTTAAACAGCACAGACCCCAGTACCTATCCCTGGGATACTCCACTAATGACCTTTCTCCATTTGGAAAACTGACCATTTAGTCTGTTTCCTGTCTTTCAATCAGTCACCAATACACAATAGGACATTGCCTCCTATCCAATGACTTTTTAATTTCCTGAGAATTCCATCATGGAGGACCAAATGCCTTCTGAAAATCAAAATACACTTTATTAACTGGCTTACCTTTATCTACATGTTTATTCACACTTTCAAAAAAATCTAATATCTTTGTAAGGCAAGATTTCCCTTACAAAAACTAGGAGACACTCCATGAAGTTAATAAGTAGCACATTCAAAACAAATCAGAGATAATTCTTTTTCACTCAATGCACAATTAAGCTCTGGAATTCATTGCTGGATCTTGCTCCAGTCATGTGGCTCGGGTAAGGCTGCACAGACTGGGCCTAGGGCTAGAGGGCACCCCAGGCCTTTCCACTCACTAGAAATCTTCTTCTGGAGATGATGGGTTGCAGGAGATGGGTTCAGGGGGATGAAAGTTCAGTAGGGAGGCCCTCGATTCTTAATTGGGGGGTCTAGGAGGGGAAGGGGGTCCTCTATACACCTACAATGCTTCTTTTTCATTCAAGGGGGAGATGAGGTATGAGGAGGAACCTGCTTGAACTTTGTTTTATTTAAAGGGGTATAGAGGGATACGCTATGGTGCCTATTTTATCACATGTTGACAGGGTTGGGATCAGTTGGGTGGGGCCATTGTCGCACAATTAGCTGGTACAGTTTTTATACTTTGGCTGTCAAGTGGTGGCCCCAAGTTGAGACCCTTTTTTGAAAGGAAATTGGTTGGCCCTTTAAGGTAATGGCGGCCCCATCAGTTGGAAGCCGCCATCGCATGGTAAAAGGCAAGGCCATATTGTTTTGCAGTGAGACATAACAATGTGGCGATACAGCCATAATATTTTTTCAGGGGCGGGGCCCATTATCATGGCTAAACCACTCCCCAGCAATAGTGGGGTCCCTCCTGTGAAAAAAAAAAATTGTGGCTTAGTTATCCAAGTGTTTTTTTGTATTCACAATCTGCTTATTAGCACATGATGCAGGCAGTTTGGAGTCACTCATATCGGTGTACACTTTAAATCCATCTGAGCTATTTCAGCCTTTACTACAACCTTCTACAGAGATATTCTAACTATCATGTTTTGCATATATCCTTGGAAGATACTTCCTCCAAACAAGTGATTCTGAGAGAGTATCAGCTTTCCCCCATGCTCCAGTTTAAAAGCTGTTCTATCGCCTTTATAAGGTTAAGTTTTTACATGTCATATAGGACTGCTTCATGGAGCACCTAGTTCTAGAACAAAAGAGAATGGCAGCTCGTTTAGATCCACTATAAGAACATAAAAACTTGCCGTGCTGGGTCAGACCAAGAATTCATCAAGCCCAGCATCCTGTTTCCAACAGAGGCCAAACCAGGCCACAATAACCTGGCAAATACTCAAACACCAAGAAGATCCCATGCTACTGATGCAATTAATAGCAGTGGCTATTCTCTAAGTCAACTTGATTAATAGCAATTAATGGACTTCTCCTCCAAGAACGTATCCAAACCTTTTTTTAACCCAGCTACACTAACTGCACTAACCACATCCTCTGGCAACAAATTCCAGAGTTTAATTGTGCGTTGAGTGAAAAAGAATTTTCTCCGATTAGTCTTAAATGTGCTCCTTTCTAACGTCTATTATCCGAAAGTGTAAATAACTGATTCACATCTACTTGTTCAAGATCTCTCATCATCTTAAAGATCTCGATCATATCCCCCCCTCAGTCTTTATCCCCTAACCTCTAAAGCCTTTCCTCATAGGGGAGCTGTTCCATCCCTTTTTTGTTGCCCTTCTCTGTACCTTCTTCAGCACAACTATATCTCTTTTGAGATGCAGCAACCAGAATTGTACATAGTATTCAAGGTCTCACCATGGAGCGATACAGAGGCATTATAACAGTTTCCGTTTTATTAACCATTCCCTTCCTAATAATTCTTAACATTCTGTTTGCATTTTTGACTGTTGCAGCACACTGAGCCGACGATTTCAAAGTATTATCCACTATATGACTAGATCTTTTTCCAAGATGGTAGCTCCTAATATGGAACCTAACAGCGTGTAACTACAGCAAGGGTTATTTTTCCCTATATGCAACACCTTGCACTTGTCCACATTAAATTTCATCTGCCATTTGGATGCCCAATCTTCCAGTTTTGCAAGGTCCTCCTGTAATGTATCACAATCCACTTGTAATTTAACTACTCTGAATAATTTTGTTTCATCCGCAAATTTGATAACCTCAACTGTTGTATTCCTTTCCAGATCATTTATAAATATATTGAAAAGCACCGGTCCAAGTACAGATTCCTGAGGCACTCCACTGTTTATCCTTTTCTACTGAGAAAACTGACCATTTAATCCTACTCTTTGTTTCCTGTCTTTTAACCAGTTTGTAATCCATGAAAAGACATCGCCTCCTATCCCATGACTTTTTAGTTTTCTTAGAAGCCTCTTATGAGGGACTTTGTCAAACGCCTTATGAAAATCCAAATACACTACATCTACTGGTTCACCTTTATCCACATGTTTATTAACCCCTTCAAAAAAATGAAGTAGATTTGTGAGGCAAGACTTCCCTTGAGTAAATCCATGTTGACTGTGTTCCATTAAACCATGTCTTTCTATATGCTGTACGATTTTTGATCTTTAGAATAGTTCCCACTATTTTTCCCGGCACTGAAGTCAGGCTCACTGGTCTATAGTTTCCTGGATTGCCCCTGGATCCCTTTTTAAATATTGGGGTTACATTGGCCACCCTCTAGTCTTCAGGTACAAAGGATGATTTTAATGTTAGGTTACAAATTTTAACTAATAGATCTGAAATTTCATTTTTTAGTTCCTTCTATAGTCTAGGATGCATACCATCCGGTCTAGGTGATTTGCTACTCTTTAGTTTGTCAATCTGGCCTGCTACATCTTCCAGGTTCACAGTGATTTGGTTAAGTTTATCTGACTCATCACCCTTGAAAACCATCTCCGGAACTGGTATCTTCCCAACATCCTCATTAGTAAACACAAAAGCAAAGAATTTATTCAGTCTTTCTGCAATGGCCTTATCTTCCTTAAGAGCCCCTTTAACCCCTTGGTCATCTAAGGGTACAGCCGACTCAAAGGTTTCTTGCTTCGGATATATTTTTAAAAAGTTTTTATTGAGCTTTTGGCTCTACGGCCTACTTCATTTCAAATTCTCTCTTTGCCTGTCTTATCAATGTTTTATACTTAACTTGACACTGCTTATGCTTTATCCTATTTTCTTCAGATGGATCCTTCTTCCAATTTTTGAAGGATTTTTTTTGGCTGAAATAGCCTCTTTCACCTCACCTTTTAACCATGCTGGTAATCGTTTTGCCTTCCTTCCATCTTTCTTAATGCATGGAATACATATGGACTGCACGTCTAGGATTGTATTTTTAAACAATGTCCATGCCTATTGAACACTTTTAACCTTTGCAGCTGCACCTTTCAATTTTTTTCTATTTTCCTCATTTTATCAAAGCTTTCCTTTGGAAAATTTAGTGTTAGAGCTGTATATTTTCTAATTGTTATGATCACTACTGCCAGGTAGCACCACCACCATTACCTCTCTCACCAAATCCCACGTTCCACTAAGAATTAAATCTAAAATAGCTCCCTCTCTCGTTGCTTCCCGAACCAATTGCTCCATGAAGCAGTCATTTATTACATCTAGGAACTTTGTCTCTAGCAAGTCCTGATGTTAGATTTACCAAGTCAATATTGGGGTAATTGAAATCTCCCATTATTATTGCACTGCCAAATTGGTTAGCTTCCCTGATTTTCTTAGCATTTCATCATCCTTATGACCATTTTGTCCAGGTGGACGGTAGTATACTCCTATCACTATACTCTTACCCAACGCACATGAGATTTCTTCCCATATAGATTCTACTGAGCACTTAGTCTCTTGTATGATCTTTATCCTGTTGGACTCTATACCCTCCCGGACATAAAGTGCCACACCCCCACCAAGTTGATCCTCCCTATCATTGCGATATAATTTGTACCCTGATATAGCACTGCCCCATTGGTTATCTTCCTTCCACCAGGTCTCTGTGATGCCAATTATGTCAATATAATCATTTACTGTTATACACAATGTATTTTTTTCATTCAAGGGAGATGGGGTATGGGGGGAACCTGGTGCAAGAAGTTACAGTGATGGGGTTACTAAGCAATAGTGATCATAATGTAATCAAATTTGACATAGTCACTGGAGGGAGGACATTAAATAAAACTACTATAGTAGTATATAACTTAAAAAATGGAGATTATGATACAATGAGAAAAATAGAAAAAAATCTAAAAGAAGCAATTGCAAAAGTTAAGTTTGCATTAGGTGTGGACATTGTTCAAAAATACTGTCATGGAAGCCCAGGTAAAATGTATTCCATGCACTAAAAACAGATGAAGAAAGATCATATGACCGCCAGCATAGTTTAATGGTGAGGTGAAAGAGGCAGTTAAAGCCAAAATGGCATCTTTCAAAAAAAAAAAAAAAAAAAGGAAATCAGACCCAAATGAAGAAAATAGGGAAAAGCATAAGCACTGGCAAGTTAGTTGTAAAACAGTAGTTAGACAGGCCAAAAGAGAATTTGAGAAGATGACTACCAGGAGGCAAAAACTAATAATAAAATCGTTTTCAAGTACATTTCAGGCAAAAAGCCTGTGAAGCAGTCAGTTGGGCTGCTAGATGACTGAAAAGTAAAAGATTTGCTCAAGGAGGGCCAGAGCCATAGCATCCCTATGGCAATATGGCCACAGCCATAAGTGCTGCTACCGAAAGGCGCCATACAGCCACCATGTCTAGAGGAACCAGCACCTCTCAGCCACAAGGTAGATATCTAGAAAGAGAGCAATGAATGAATGAATGAATGTATTAATTGCCTCACACTAAAAAGGCCATAGTGATGTACAGGATAAAACATATATAAAATAATAATTTACATAAAAATTAAATGACAACAAACTAATATAAAAACATTGTTCTAACAAATACAGTAAATAAGTAGCAAAACAGTTAAATTGTTATGGGATCTCCTGTATCAAATGCCTGATCATCTAGATAGCCTCTTTCAAAAGAAAGTTCTTGAACATCATCTTGAATGTTTTGCTGCAAGGATTCAGTTTCAATTCAATTGGTAAAGAGTTCCTTAACACCGGGGCCGCTACTAGAAAGCTCTTATATCCTGTCTGGCTTATTTTTTCTCTGCTCTGAAAAGTAGGTTCCCAAGGGTTTTGACCACCGTTGTTTCAGGATGAAGATTTGTTTATTTGTGAAGACTGTCTTTCAATACATTTCCAACACGAATATCTCTTTTAGTTAAAGCTCTAGAATTTAGGACTTTGCTAGTATTTGTTTGTAAAGTGATGTTTGACAAATTCATCAGTAATAGTCAGGGGGTTGACATAGGCAAATCTTCTAACCTGAAACTCTGACTCGCATCTCTTCAGTAGAGGTTTAATCACCTTTAGGGGTCTGATAACCTTTTCAGTCTTGCTCTGACTTTCCGGGGCTGGTGGCTCAGGTTACATTGCCCCTTTCTGCTGCAAGTCATTTCAATGGCAGCATAATCTTCCTTGCCCCCCTTCCCCCCAGGAGAGGCAGTTTCACAAAATAAATTATACAGAAACAAGCAAGCTGGGAAACTATTTTTATAATGTAATATAAATAATGGGAATGTTTTCCAGTGTGCTTCAGAATTCTCTAATTCTTGCAACAGAATCTACCTTAGAGTTGCTGCAGGAAACTGTGGGGCTGTGCTATAGGACCTCTTGTTCCCTGTTGACTGACTTTCCAGGAAAGGGAGGACTTCAGTATAGCAACAATACAAAGGGGTGGCAAAACCCTAAATCCGTCACTGGGCCAATGCAACGCTGATTTATAAAAGGGGCTCCAGGAATAATCCGGGAAACTACAGACCGGTGAGCTATTCTTAACAAAATAAAAATGAAAATCACTGGTCATATTAGTAGACATGGCTTAATGGGGAAGGGTCAATATGGTTTTAGCAAAGGGAAGTCTTGCCTTATCAATCTTTTAAATTTTTTTGAAGATGCAAATAAACATCTATATAAAAGTGATCCAGTTGATATGGTGTATTTGGATTTTCAGAAGGTATTTGACAAAGTCTCCCTTGAGAGATTCCTCAGTTAATTAAAAAGTCATGGTATAGGAGGAAATGTCCAATTGTGGATTGATAATTGGTTAAAAGCCAGGAAACAGAAAGTAAGACTAAATGGTCTGTACTGTCCTGGGTCTGCTGTTGTTTTAACAACTAAAATTAATTTAATGTCAGATTTTCAGAAGACATGAAATTATTTAAAGTCGTTAAAACAGCAGCAGAAAGTGAGGAACTGCAGAAGGACCTTGGGAGATTAGGAGACTGGCCATCTGAAAGAAGTTTAATGTGGAAAAGTGCAAAGTGATGTACTTAGGGAGATATATGTAATCCCACCTAAAGGTACACACAATGCTGGGTTCTGTATTGAGAATCACTTCCCAGGAAAAGGGCTTGGAGACAAAATATTGAAATCCTCAGCTCAGTGTGCGGTGGCAGTCAAAAAAGCAAATAGAGTATTAGGAAGGATCTGAAAAGGAATGGAAAATAAAATGGAAAATATCAAATTGCCTCTATCAGTTCATGGTACAACACCTTGAGAAATGTGTGCAGTTCTAATTGCCCATATCTAAAAAAAAAAAAAAAAAAAAAAAGACATAGTGGAACTAAAGAAATATACAGAGAAGACCAAGAAAAATGACAAAGAGGATGGAACAGCTCCCCTATGATGAGAGGTTACATGGACTAGGGCTTTTCAGCTTGGAAAAAAAAGAGGGCTGAGAAGGGGACATGATCAAAGTTTATAAAATCATGAGGGGATGAAACAGGTTACATAAGAACATAAGAAATTGCCATGCTGGGTCAGACCAAGTTTCCATCAAGCCCAGCATCCTGTTTCCAACAGAGGCCAAACCAGGCCACAAGAACCTGGCAATTACCCAAACACCAAGAAGATCCCATGCTACTGATGCAATTAATAGCAGTGGCTATTCCCTAAGTAAATTTGATTAATAGCAGTTAATGGTCTTCTCCTCCAAGAACTTATCCAAACCTTTTTTGAACCCAGCTACACTAACTGCACTAACCACATCCTCTGGCAACAAATTCCAGAGCTTAATTGTGCGTTGAGTGAAAAATAATTTTCTCTGATTAGTCTTAAATGTGCCACTTGCTAACTTCATGGAATGCCACCTAGAACCTTCTATTATTTGAAAGGCAAAGGCAGTCATTCTACTTTTTCATACATTCTCACATGACACCAGACACTGTTCATTGTACAAATGGTAAATGGCCGCATTGCCGGAGGCCTCTGGCCCCCACTGCCCCCAGACCGCTCCCCCCTCCCCGAAGCCCTGGGACTTAGACGCGTCCCGGGGCTTTATGTGTGTCACCGGGCCTTTCTAAAATAGGTCCGTGCGCGTAACCCCACCTACGCGCGTAGGCTTTTGAAAATCTGAACCAATAATTCTACTCCTGTTCCCCTGTGACAAATACAACAATCCTATTTTGTACAATGAACAATATCTGATGTTATGTGAGAATGTATTGCATTGACATGGGAAACCCGTGTCTCATGCATGCCATAGTCTACTACCATTCCTTCTACTTCAAGATGATCGAAGTGCCTGCAAAAGAAGCACATTCGTAAACTTTATGTAGGCCACTATCAGATTATAGATGGTTATGTAACCGATAGCTATTTTCAGTTACCAGTAAACCGTGGGTAAGTCCTATTTTCAAGTTAGAACAGTGAAGGTCTGTAAGGGGGAGGATACTGTTCAAATGCAGTCCCTCCCTTTAAGGGGTTTGGAATGGCCGTCCCCCAAGAGTTTTCTTTGAGCAGCTCCCTAGAGGGAGCAGTCCTTTATGGATTTTGTGAAGTTAGGAGGTAGATCAGGAGCTTAGACTTTGTTTTTTCAGGCCCAGTCAGGGGAAGCAAGCTAACCCATCCTGTGGAATTTGATCAGGGTCAGGAGGGTTCTCTGTTCCTCTCTAATCACTAGCTGGATTTGTAATGTTTAAGGAAGGATGTGAACCCCTGGGCTGAGATGACCGATGTCACTGCCCACAGGATGGTTAAATACCTTTTCAAATAATACTAAAACAACACCATGAGGGGAGTTAAGATGGCTGCCGACTGAGGCAGATGCTCAGAAGGAGCTCTCCGTTTTGAATTGCAAATATTTTGCTTTTATTCTTTTTGAAGAATTATGCCTCACACAAAATGGAAAGCTAAGGTAAGGGAGATATCAACATCATCTCCCTTGCCATCGACATCACAGCCATGGATTTCCTCCTTCTTTCCGTCAGCAGCTGAGATGACGCTGGAGGAACAGGCCGCTGCAGATGCCGATTCAGAGCGGGAATCGGCACTGCTGGCCGAGGTGATATCGTTGAGCCCCAGCGCTCCTAACACTCCCTCCCCTCCTCAGCGTATGATACCTGTGGAAACAAGAATTGAAGGTACATCTTTAATCGTTACTGAAGGAATATCGGATAGAAATAGTGACTGTGTTCAGACGGGGCCTTCGACTCTTAGGCCATCAGGGGACTCTGGTGGAATAGTTGCTGAGAATCAGGACGAGACGGGAGGTGCAATTCCGGCTGTGGGGATAGTGGGAGAACCCAGAACACTGGAGAGGCTAATTCTACCTGCAAATACATTCGAGATAACTTTAAGCTCTCTTTGGATAGCTATTAAATCACTAGAAAAAGCGATTGTGAATCTGACCCAAATTACCCTGGAGTCACAACAGCGATTGACAACGTTTGAAAGTTTAAATTCCACAAATAAGAACAACTTGCAAAATTTGGAAGTTCGGATTGTAAAGATAGAAGAATTGCAACAGAAATTAGTAAGATCTGAGACAATGAATGAGAAGAGATTGGAATTTATTGAGAACTCCTTAAAGTATTTAAACCTTCGGGTTATAAATTTTCCTCAGTTGAACAGGATACCACCAAAAGAAATGTTTAAGGAGTACATGATTCAAATCCTTAAAATGCCACAGCAAGCTTTACCGGTGTTTTCTAAAGCTTATTATCTTGCTTCAAGACCCTCTTCACTTACTCCCATTGAAAACAAGCCAGTGGTAGATTCCTTAAATTTGACTGAAATTTTGGAGACAACATTGAAAACAGTGATACCACAAAGGGCTACTTTATATGTGATATTTGTATTTCCTTCAGACCGGGACACAGTTTTGCGTTTATTCCTTCGATACCATCTGGAAGTTTTCCATGGAGAGAAAATCTGGATTTATCCAGATTTGGCCAGAACAACACAAGAGAGGAGAAAGAACTTTCTTGCTTTGAGCACAGAAGCGGAAGCTATAGGGGCTAGATATTTACTCATATATCCTTGTAAATGTGAAATTATGTATTCTGACCAAAAATATGTCTTTTCTGAAGTGTCCCAACTCCGGGCATTTCTGGATTCTCACCTCCCAGTAACCACAGCTTCGGGTTAGGAGAATTAGAGTGTAATCAGTTGCAGCCTCATAATTTAATTATACAATTGGATCCTAGTGTTTCTTTATTTCTGCTTATTTATTTAGATTTATATTCTGCTTTTCACACTTTTTTTCAGCACTTCAAAGTGGATTACATTCAGGTACTGTAGGTATTTCCCTATCCCCAGAGGGCTTACAATCTAAGGCCTGGATTTATCAAAATGCACTAAATATCGCATGTGATAGGAAAAGGGGCATGTTTTATGGTAATAGACAGTTTATTGCAATTTGCACTAATACCTATGCGAAGTGCTAAGATAACGCAAATTGTGATAACGTTTTCGCACTTTGCGATAAGTGCCAGAATTGTTGTATTTTCTACATACAACCACTGGGGGGACCATGTTTAGTAGTTTTAAGCTCCTGGAGAGCCAGCCTAGCTGTCAGGGCCCTTCTACAATGAGAAAGAGAAAGAGAGAGAGAGAGAGACAACCTAGCCATAATGCCCTCATCCTAGGTAGGCATTTATATCTCTATAGGAGACCCACCTAGCAACTTGAGGTGAGGGTTAGGGGCCACTTTGACATTCAAAGTGAGACGTACGAACAGAACAGTGCTCTCTTGTGAAGATTTGATGACCTTTGGAGTGAGGAAACTCACCCAAACATGAGATTTTGAAGAGTCCATCAAACTAGGTTGAGAGAATATTGCACAAATCTCATGTTTGGGTGAGTTTCCTCACTCCGAAGGTCATCAAATCTTCACAAGAGAGCACTGTTCTGTTTGTACGTCTCACTTTGAATGTCAAAGTGGCCCCTAACCTCTACACTAATACCTAAACCTCACCTCGAATTACTAGGTGGGTCTCCTATAGAGATATAAATACCTACCTAGGATGAGGGCATTATGGCTCTCTCTCTCTCTCTCTCTTCATTTGTGCCTATCACATGGCTTTACACAAATGAAAAAGGTGTAGTTAAAAGTTGCATTAAAGCTGTGCAACATGACTTCACATAACTGTGAGCCCAGCCCACTCCTATTTTTCTCATTTGCCTCGCACCACACGTTATGGTGCTTTTGCATGCAAAAACACCATATAGCACTTTGATAAATGACCCCCTAAGTTTGTACCTGAGGTAATGGCGGGTAAAGTGACTTGCCCAAGGTCACAAGGAACGACAGTGGGACTTGAACCCTGGTATCCTGGTTTGTAGCCCACTGCTCTAACCACTCCACTTAACACCCCTTATATCCTGATGTTACAGATATTGAGTTAAATTACATTAATTATTTAAATTATTCTTTGGAAAGTTTACATTATATCTGTATTCTATTTTTGTTTCTTGTAACACTTGAAAAATGCATTAAAAAAACAAAACAACACCATGAAACTGACAATCAACAAATTTAAAAAAAATCATAGAAAGCACTTTTTCACTCACTGCATAATCAAGCTGTGGTCTGTTGCCAGAATATGTGGTCAAGGTGACTAGCATAATGGGGTTTAAAAGAGGTTTGTTCAAGTTTCTGGAGAAAAAGTGCATAAAATGTTGTTAGCCAGGTAGACTAAAGAAAGCTATTGCTATCCCTAGGAGTAAGTAACATGAACTAAATCTACTTTTTATGACACAGACTAGCCACTGTTGGATAATGGATGCTGGGCTCGGTGGACATGGTCTGATCCAGCATGGCAGTTCTTATGTCTCAGTGCTGGAAAGAGATCTGAAGCCTGACTGGAATAGATCAAGGCTATTTGTGGTCAATAGGAAGTCAGATAGCTGTATTAGAATAATGTTTTCAGAAATCTTGCCTAGAAATGCTAGGTTTGAGACTGGTTGTTTTCTATTCAGCTCATTAGGGTCCCAGGGTGGATTTCTATAGGGTTGATCTGATTATCGCTTTTTTTAAGCAATCGAGTAACTATGCATTTACAATGGCTGGAGATGATCAAGTACATCAGCTTTGGCTTGTTGGATTATCCAGACGGGGCTAGGGTCTAACCAGCATGTTGTAGCTTTTAGAAGGATGTCTATATCCTTGCCTAGTAAGAGGTGAAAGGATGCAAAGTTGTGTGTGAGTGTGGTCTAGCAATAGATGCACTGATGTGCCAGTCTAAGACTTTCTGGATGAGTGTGATCTTTTCTATGAAGAATTTTGCTAGTAAGTAAATACATTGAATGCTTTCTGGGTAAGGTTAGCAGCTGGCAGAAGAAACTATTGATTGCGGAAATGTTATGGTTGGTGTGTATGTGGGCCCTTGGCATGAGGTACGAGTTAACACTGCCTGTAGGGAGGAGCCCCACAGGTCCGAACCGTCAGGAGGCGAGGTGTTGGAGTAGCGAGAAGCTCTGGGCATAGCAGGAAAAGGGCCCTCAGGAACCAGAAGGTGACCTCTGTAGAGTAGCAGACTGTAGGCGGCACCTGGAGGGTCTCTGGTAGGATGACCCCGTAGGGCGGAGCTGTGGCGTGGTGGCGTAGACAGGAGAGTGCAGGCCAGCCCACATGGCGGGAAACCCCAGCCCAGTTCCAGTAGCTCCCGTAGGCAGGTATCCGGAGATCAAGGGAGAGCCATCTTAGTGAAAGGGAAGCAGGCCCGCAGTGCGGGACAGCTGGCAGCAAAAGTATTCCCTGGAGCGGACCCCGAGGAGCGGGGGAGGTCCAAGGTAGTCTCTGAATAGTAAGTACAACCCGTGGAGCGGGAGAGCATGGACGTTCAAGGGTGACACAGGACCAATCCTGAGGAGCGGAATGGTCAGTCGAGAATTCACCAAGCCCTGCAATGGTTCCAAAGGAGACCCGGGTGGTAGAGTCAGTAGCCAGGTGGAACCCAAGAGGCGCAGGGCCAGCCCGAGGAGTGGGGTAGGCCAGGGGAATAAGTCCCTGCTGGAGAGCATACTGACCCCTGAGGAGCAGGTGCCAGACAGGGTCCAAGTAACGAGCAGAGCGGTGTCTCAGGAACCGGAGGCAGGTCTAGGACTCGTACGGAACTTGTTGCCAAGTCATCTGGCTGAGGGAGTCCGATGACATCATCAAAAGGAGACGCCCCCGAGGTTCCTGCCGAAGCAGGTTCAAAGGCGGGACTTGTGATGCATGCACGCGCCTAGGAGGGCCTGACATCGGAGCAGGAAACGATGGCGTCCTTGCCTCCACGCAAAGGCCTGAAGAACGCGGCAATACAGGCAGGCCCATGCGGTGAGCAGACCCGGGGAGGGCAGGAGTGCCAAGCAAGCAGTGAGTACTCGCGGTCGCAGTCGTCTGTGACCCACAGGCATAACAGGAAATTATTTTTGTTTGGGTAGAAATTAGAAGTTAGTATGTTTACTAATTCTGAGGACATTAAGAAGATACCAAAAGATCTGAAGGGATACATTAAATATGGAATTTAAAGATTTTAAAATCTACAGAACTATATCTTAGTGAAGGATAAAATGATATAGTGTGAAAATTATCCTGCAGAGAGTAGCATGTTTTTTTTTTAAATTTCATTACAATTTTAATATAATTGCAAATAAAAAATAACTTATTTCTAGTTCTCAGAAAATTGTGTTGTTCATGAATTCATGTTAACATTGTCATCCCCTAGAGGGAGTTGATACACTTTTGTTAGGTATTTTTGATCTAAGTTTAGGTCTATGTTGAAAAGAACTGTTAGAGATCAAGGCTGTTACTGCAGCACATTTGTACTGTACAAATGACTAGAGTAGTCATTTGTACATGACTACTCTAGTTACTGCTCAGTTTAATATTTACTGTTGCTAAAAACAGATGGGGGAAACTGAAAGAAAAAAGAAGCCTTTGTGAGAATATTAATTACATGTATTGAGAAAGTACAACCAATGCTTCATATGCGTTGTTCCTGTTCACTTCAGAAATGTCCATTTATACAGACTTTTGCTGTTTTATTGAAAGCTGTTTCCCTTTTTTCACTATTGACATGATTTAATCTGAAGGTACACGTGGCTCTTTCACCATAAGGAGCTCTGAAATACCAAATACTTTACAACTTGCTTACATGCCTTGTATACTTCTTTATATATTAATAGGTTCAGCTGCAGAGTGTCATGATAAGTAAATATGTTGACTACTTTCTGGCTGAGGTTAGCAGCTGGCAGAAGAAACTACTGCTTGCAGATATGGTTATTTCTGCATGGGCGGAAGTACAGAAGACATGGGCCCACTTGCAGAGCATTTTTACTAACTCTGAAGACATCCAGAATCAACTCCCCGAAGATGCAAAAAGATTTGAAGGGATAAATGTGGACTTTAAGGTATTCTCCAGCAAATAATCACATAAAATGGATGACAAAATTGTGAAATGAGGGGAAATAAAGTTTAGTTTATGGGTTAAATTTTTAAAAAATTATAATTCCTATTCCATTTATAACATTTTGTAACGTAACAATATTCCACATTGCCATTGTGCAAAACTAACAGAATATCAGAACATCTCAGGGGCAATTTTCAAAGCAATGCAGTTTATACCAGTTTTCAAAGGGGGAGGGTGGTACATACACACTTTTCCTTTGAGTATTGTCCAGGAAAAAAGTCCCTCAGAGATTTGTGCCTGCTCTTTCTGAAGATAAATTTTCCCTTCCAAACAATGTGCTTAGTTTTCAAATCACAGAGCTATGCCCAATGTAGCATTCCCTGCTCTAAACCCTAGGAACGCCTCTGCTTAATGCAGGTACAAGTCTGCATGTTGTTCCACACCCTGTGTACTTTTACCTGTAGGGAGGATGGGCAGTTTTCAGACAGCCAATTTATATGGACAAATAGCCATTTACATAAATGGCTTTGCAAAACTACTTGCTTTATGTTTTAGGTTTACTTACAGCCATTTTTACACAAGTTTATTGTTTCTTCTGGCATTAAGCTATTACAGAGGACAATTTTGGAAGTTTTTATACAGATAAAAATGCTTTTTGAAAATTTCCTCATCCAAATGCAGGTAAAAGTTTGTGTGCTGTGGGGAAAAGGGGAGGAGGGAAAGTATGCATTTTTAATTTCATTTTCAAATCACCCTGGGTACTTTCCAGCATGTACTTTGCATTTGCTGCCACGCAGGTGCAAATTCCATATATGCATGCCAGCAGATTTTGAAAGGGAAATTTCAAAATGATCTTGCAGGACCTGAAAGCTGCAAGGGGAAGGGGGTCTTGTTAGGATGCTAATATGCCAGAACTTAGTACATGACATTGCTGTATTCTTCCATGGCCCTTTAACAAATTATAAATTTTAACTCCATTACATGACTCCCTTAGGTACTATTACAAGTACCTTATGTAGAGTCTGAAGAGTAGATAAAGGAAATAGGGAATTCTTAATACATCTGTCTTTTAATATTGAGAAATTGTAGTATTTCTTTGCTGATTGCAATTTTCAGATTTGTAATATATCATGAATGACATATAGGATGCTTTTACAGACCTGTGTTCTTAATAGCAACAGTTCAACTCAGCTTGGCGTTGTGGTTCTTTCATCTGAGTCATGCTATGAGACATCACATAGGTACTTTTGAAGCAGCATCCAACTTTTTGCTGGCAGCACAACTAGATAAAGAGGGAGACTCCTGTTTTCACATTTCCTGGTTACATTTCTTTTTTGAATTATTTTAGAAAACACATTCCTGACTGATCCTATGTTTTCATTTCATTTCTACATGTATATGATGTCTTGATGTTCTTAAACTTATAAACAGTTATTTATATATATATACTATAGGCAAAATATATCTTTGTAACTGGAGAAGTATTAATTCAAATTAATAGAGGCTTGGTACATGTTTGAAAGCAGCATGGTCTTCAGTCAGAAGTGAAATAATACATTGTGCAAATTAGGCTTTGGGGCAGATTCTTGCAGTAATAAAGAAAATACATAGTATTTCACAGACTCTCTACCTGGGTAACATCAAGCTAGGTTGAGAGAACATTGCACAAATCTCCTCTTTGAGTGAGTTTCCTCACTCTGTGGGTCATCAAATCTTCACAAGAGAGCACTGTTTTGTTCATACATCTCACTTTGAATGTCAAAGTGGCCCCTAACTCTACACTAATACCTAAACCTCACCTTGAGTTACTAGGTGGGGAGATATAAATACCTATCTAGTGTGAGGGCATTATAGTTAGGCATTCTCTCTCTCTCTCTCGTCCAGTCCCAATATCCTCCCCTCGTCATTTGCATCACACCATGCATTTTCACATGCGTTAAAGACCCCCTTGGTGAGGGACCACAGAAAGCTGATACAAAGCCAAGTATTAGGGATGTGCAATGACACTGGAAAATTCAATTACATTTCCAGTTTTCTTTCATTTTGTATTGAAAATGAAACAAAATCAAACCAAATTAAATTTTGTTTGTTTTTGCTTCCTTTTATTTTCAAATGGCCACTGCCGTCACCACCAAAGCCACCCCCTCATATTACTCCCACCTGGACTCTCCCAGACTCCTCTTAACTACTTACCCCAACCACTGGTCTCTGAGGGACAGCAGTGTTCCCCATCGCTGCTGCTCTACCAAGTTTCCATTACAAAATAGTGCTGGTGGTCCTTGAGGCTGGAGCCATTTTGTATACAGAGATATATCTATACCTCCCTATAGAGGTACTTCCATACAACAAAATGGCACCATCCTCAGGGTCTGCCAATGCCATTTGGAAATGGAGACCTAGCAGGGCAGCAACAACTGGAGATAGCTCCTGCACCTTAGACCCATGGATGGGGTAAGGGGGTCTAGGGGAGTCCAGGTGGGTAGGGGAGGAGTACTGTGGTGTTTTGGTGGTGGCAGGATGGAAGGGAGCATGGTGGACCTGACGTTTTTCTTTCTGTTTTGTTTGTCATTTCTCTTTTTTTCATTTGTTGTTTGTGTCTTTTTAAATAGATGAAATGAAATGAAACAATACACAAAACAAAAAATTACTGTGGTTAGGGTTAGGAAAAGGCATAGTTCTACAGGGATCGAATTCCAGAGTTTAGGTGCAAAACCGGATGTATGCTGCCTGGTACAGGTTAACTTAGCATTGCTAAAGATAGAGCCACACTAAGGCCTATTGGGAGGATCAAAGTGTCCTCTTGGTATTAACTATGATGAAGATGCACTCAATTTTAAATTGAGCCCTTCTTTCAACATGAAACCAGTGATCATGAAGGATTAGCATCACATGATCACTAGATCTTGCCCTCACCAGGAGTCTAGTAAATATGTTTTTCACAAGTTGAAGGCATTGAAGATTGTATTGTGGGATACTTATAAATGAGGAATTGCAATAATTTAAGCGGCTAGTGACTAATGCATGAATAACAGTGGTCAGATCTCGCTTCTCAAAAAAGCGACATAGTTGACGTATTTGGTGCAAGTACATAAAAGAAGACCTTATCACGATGGAGATCTGATTCTCCTTTGAAAGTGAGTAGTCCAACGACACTTCTAAACTACAAACATTGTTTAGATTGTAGGATAATGCCCAGTAAGAGAGAGTTGAAAGGACTTTCCCCTGCCTGCTGATCCAGTTTTTATTTATGTCTATTCAGCCAGAGTGCCACATCCGAGAGACATTGAGTTAAGTTGGAGATGATGGTAGTTTGATTTGCCTCAATCTTAGCATATGAATGAATGTTATCTGCAAAGAGATGACATTCAATGTCAAAAGTCTGGATGTTCCCTGTACGTACCAGGATCAGTCCAGACTGCTGGGTTGTGCACCACAGGTAGGTATCTTAGAGAGGGAGTTTGTTGGACCATAAGACAAATTGGTACTTGTCGAACAAAAAATGGTATAAGATCAAATATAAAAGATGGACCTTAACATATATTTTAAAAACTGAACAAAGAATTAAAAATTGCTGGAGACACTACAAAGGATACATTTAGGAGAATGGAGGGCTTTGAAAAATTATGAACTCCACTTTGTGTCAATATATCTGTCATCTATGTTTGTATTTTTGTTTTATAATTTTCACCTTCTGCCTTCTGATACCTCTTTCTTATACCCTTAGGGCTTGATTTTACAAAGCATTTACGTGCTTAAAACTGGATTTTACACATGTAAATGAACTTTATTCATGTAAATGGGCTTTTGAAAATTGCTATAATATATGCCATTGAATTGTCCATAGGTTATTCATGTGTAAGTGCACTTGGCGTGTGTAAATGGCTTTTTTAAATTGCTACAATAGTATGTTACATTTACATGTAACTTCTTTTAAAATTAACCTGTTATGCTCTTTGCTTTTGCTCCCTTTCTTTGTAACATTTGCGTCATTTGGTTGATTTTAACCAATGCATTTTCTGTTACTGTTTTAGGCACTTATGTCTGGGATTGTAAAGACAAGAAATGTGATAGAAGTAACAAATCAAATAGGGCTACTGGAAAAATTTGAAGTTCTTCAGCAAAGGTTAGAATGAACATCAATAGATTTAAGAATGCAGATTATATAAATAGAGTTTCTATTTTTTTTTCAACTAAAAGCATCTTAATTATATATCTAATTAAATGCATGTGTTTATAGGCTTACACTCTGTGAGAAGTCTTTAGCCGACTACTTGGAAGACAAGAGACTTACATTTCCAAGATTTTACTTTGTTTCTTCTGTGGATTTACTGGAAATAATTTCTAAAGGAACTCAACCTAAGCAGGCAAGTTGGAATCATTAGTAGTAGTAGTATTGCACCTTGCAGCCTCCTATCGCTCCTTTGGGTTTTCAACTTTTTAGAAACCAAACCCTATGAGTGTCATTTCATAGCTACCTGGGGCTTTTCACACATTTTTAAATCCTCTTTTCCCCATCCCTCATTCATAGCCTAACCACCTCAATGACATGCCTGACTGAGAGGCTTGAACTGTGGTTCCCTAACAAACATGGATGGTGCAAGTGTTATCTTTGAGTCAATCAGTAGGTGTCACTGTTGGGCAATTGCTGAGAGTCTGTCTCTTCTCTGGGGTGCTGTGAATACAACCTCTGCAAGTATCCTCAGTCCTAGCCAGTCTCGGCAGCAGAAACTGGTCTTGGAAATGGAACCAGAGTCTCCCACAAAACATTGCACATTATTTATTCATCATTACTTTAATAGGTGAACTGGTTGCTAAACTTTTAAACAGATCATTTTAAATGTCAAATTTCATTTCATTTCATTTCATTTTTTCAAATAGATTACTAGGCACTTGCTAAGTTGTTTGATAATGTGGCTGACCTTAAATTTGAAGATGATGACTTGAGAGCAAAGTCAGCAGAAGGAATGTACAGCAGAGAAGGAGAGCTTGTATACTTCTCAAAGCCCTGTGTGTGTGAAGGACAGGTAAGTTTTATAATATCTTACTATCTAAGCATACTGCTAGATGAATGATTTCAGAAGAATGAGTACATGACAAGAAAAATAAGTTGCCTTTTCAGAAGAGAATATTTACCCAGTATTCAGCAGTAATGATAATGCACATGCAAATTAAATTATGTACAGTAACAATGATTGCACATATGTATCAGTGAACACCCATGTTAACGTGTCTTAAAGTAGATATTAAAGCTAATGTCCAGTATTACATGAACTCCAAAATGCTGCTTAGTATCAAATCTATGGGCTTTCAGCTTTCTGTGCAGCCTCTGCTCGAGTTTTGAATAGCCATTTTTTTTTGGGCATTGGCCAGTTTGCCATGGACTCTCTCTCTGGCTTCAAAGTGGGTGAATCAAGTACCATATGAAGAAACTTGAAGAAAAGAAAGAAAAAGAAAAATACCAGAAGATAAGAACAAGAGGAAAACAGAAAGAAAGCATTAAATGACAGAAACAAGACAAAGAAACACAAAGTTGCTTAAAAATACAATCCTAGAGGCACAGTCCATATGTATCCCACACACTAAAAAGGTGGAAGGAAGGCAAAACAATTACCGCCATGGTTAAAAGGTGAGGTGAAAGAGGCTATTTTAGCCAAAAAAGCATCCTTCAAAAATTGGAAGAAGGATCCATCTGAAGAAAATAGGATAAAACATAAGCATTGTCAAGTGTAAAACATTGATAAGACAGGCGAGGAGAGAATTTGAAATGAAATTGGCCATAGAGGCAAAAACTCATAATAAAACCATAAAAATATATCCGAAGCAAGAAACCTGTGAGGGAGTCGGTTGGACCATTAAATGACTGAGGGGTTAAAGGGGCTCTTAGGGAAGATAAGGCCATTGCAGAAAGACTAAATGAATTCTTTGCTTCCGTGTTTACTAATGAGGATGTTGGGGAGATTCCAGTTCTGGAGATGGTTTTCAGGGGTGATGAGTCAGACGAACTGAACGAAATCACTGTGAACTTGGAAGATGTAGCAAGCCAGATTGACAAACTAAAGAGTAGCAAATCACCTGGACTGGATGGTATGCATTCTAGGGAACTGAAGGAACTCAAAAATGAAATTTCTGATTTATTAGTTAAAATTTGTAACCCATCATTAAAATAATCCATTGTACCTGAAGACTGGAGGGTGGCCAATGTAACCACAATATTTAAAAAAGGCTCCAGGGGCGATCCGGGTAACTATAGACCAGTGAGCATGACTTCAGTGCCGGGAAAAATAGTGGAAACTATTCTCAAGATCAAAATCGTAGAGCATATAGAAAGGCATGGTTTAATGGAACACAGTCAACATGGATTTACCCAAAGGAAGTCTTGCCTAACAAATCTGCTTCATTTTTTTGAAGGGGTTAATAAACATGTGGATAAAGGTGAACCGGTAGATGTAGTGTATTTGGATTTTCAGAAGGCATTTGACAAAGTCCCTCATGAGAGGCTTCTAAGAAAACTAAAAAGTCATGGGATAGGAGGCGATGTCCTTTCGTGGATTACAAACTGGTTAAAAGACAGGAAACAGAGAGTAGGATTAAATGGTCAATTTTCTCAGTGGAAAAGGGTAAACAGTGGAGTACTTGGGACCGGTGCTTTTCAATATATATATAAATGATCTGGAAAGGAATACGACGAGTGAGGTTATCAACTTTGCAGCTGATACAAAATTATTCAGAGTAGTTAAATCACAAGTGGATTGTGATACATTACAGGAGGACCTTGCAAGACTGGAAGACTGGGCATCCAAATGGCAGATGAAATTTAATGTGGACAAGTGCAAGGTGTGCATATAGGGAAAAATAACCTTTGCTGTAGTTACAAGATGTTAGGTTCCATATTAGGAGCTACCACCCAGGAAAAAGATCTAGGCATCATAGTGGATAATACTTTAAAATCATCGGCTCAGTGTGCTGCAGCAGTCAAAAAAGCAAGCAGAACGTTAGGAATTAATAGGAAGGAAATGGTTAATAAAACGGAAAATGTCTTAATGCCTCTATATCTCGCTCCATGGTGAGACCGCACCTTGAATACTGTGTACAATTCTGGTCACCGCATCTCAAGATATAGTTACGATGGAGAAGGTACAGAGAAGGGCAACCAAAATGATAAAGGGGATGGAACAGCTCCCCTATGAGGCTGAAGAGGTTAGGGCTGTTCAGCTTGGAGAAGAGACGGCTGAGGGGGGATATGATAGAGGTCTTTAAGATCATGAGAGGTCTTGAGCAGTGACCTCCAAGATGGCTATCTTGCCTCTAATGGCCGCAGCCAATTGAGAGGTTGGGGGGTTTCCCGGTAAGCTGATTCGCTACCAGGTAACCTTGGCGTGGTGACCAGCAAAGCAACGCCCCCCACTTTTAGGTTACGTAGGTCACAGCCCGGGGGCCGGCAGCCCTCGGACCACTGGAGCAGGTGGCTCAGACTGGGCCAGCAGCCCAACACAGACCCTCGACACTTCAACAGCCAAGAGGAATGAGGGACAGGAGGAGTACTGAGGTGCTTGGATCAAACGACCCTGACTTCTACGTCGGGTCACCGGCAATGATGCCGTGGCTTCCACGGCCAGGGGGGTCAGTGGCAGCTGCCCGGCTTCTATGGCCAGGGGGTGTGCATGCGCCTCAGTGAATTATGTGATTAGCACTTGTTAGCAGGGGAGTGCTGGTCACTAAGAGTTAATTTGTAGTTGTTAATTAAGTTTTCAGGATTGTTTATTATTGCTAATGTTGCTTGCTGTTGTATTTATTTATTGCTTGTTAATGTAATGCATATGGGCTACATTAATTTGTCCAAAATAATAAAACTCTTGTTATCGAATATTCAGCTGCGTGAGTCTTTGGTGAATCGGCGTAGCCTTTCCACTGCCTGCATTGTGACCTTATATGTCATTTTTGCTCAGCATAATCCCACCGGAAGAGCCAGGTTTTTAGGTTCTTCCTGAATGTTTGAAAGTTGAAAGTTGCTATCAAGCCTTAAGTCAGATGGTAATGCATTCCATAATTTGGGTCTGGGATCTATGCGGATCTATGCGGATCTCACAGTGTACGAGATCAACATGGAGGAAGTGAAAACCCACGGGGCCTGCACAGAGGAGGCAGCAGAATGGGCTTCAGTGCCAATAGCAGCAATCAGCGCCTCCCCAATAGCCACGTGGCATCAGTGACAGTGTCAGCAGAGGAATGAGAGAGGCTCCGGGGTTGCTGGCAAAAGAAAGAGAGGGGGTCTGCCTTTAGTGTGCATGTGTATGAATTGGAGTCTGCCTGGGGGTGTATGTGTGTGAATGCATGGGTGCCTGCCTGAGGGCGTGTCTGTGTATGAGAATGTATGGGTGTCTTTCTGGGGTTTGTATGTGTGAGAATAGGTGCCTGCCTGTGGTGTATGTGTGTGTAAGAGAATGAATTGGTGCCTGCCTGGGGGTCTGTTTGTGTGAGAATGAATGTGTGCATGCCTGGGGGATGGTGAGGGAATGGTGTGAAAATGAATGGGATCCGGCCTGGGGGTCAGTTTCAGTGTGTGAGAATGACTGGGAACTTGCCTGGGTGTGTGTGTTTGTGTGAGAATGATTGGGAACTTGCCTGGGTGAGTGTGTTTGTGTGTATGTGAGGGAGCCAGAGAGAGTGAGAGCATGAGTGTGTATGAGAAAATCCAGGGGAGTAAGAGTTTGTGTGGGGGGTGTGTGTGGAGGGGGAGAGAGTGTCTTAGAGCCTGAGAGTGTGTCAGTGTCTGTGAGAGCGAGAGGTTATGGTGGGTATAAGAGCATAAATGTGTATGTATGTGACAGTGTATGTGTGAGAGAGAATGGACATGTATGTGTGAGAGAGAGAGGATAACCTCCTAATCCTTGACAATATCAGGGTGACTGGAAATCAAGAGCTCCCACGTATGGACAGCAGGGGCTTTTTAAAATCCTTATTAGTTTTAATTATTGGGTGTTATTTGATATATGTGCTGTTTTTAAATATTTTATTGGTGCTTGGGAAATTGTAAAAAATGTATATGATTTTAATTAATAGAAATTCTATTTATCAGTAGTTTTAAAATATTCTTTTATTAGTATGGTTTTACTATTATAACTGATGCTTTATGTTTCTTGATTTTATTTGTTTTATGAGGAATGGTGGTTCTGTTTTTCCATTGTTAATACACAGACGGGAGGATTTTAATAGCCCTGCTCGCGTAAATCCGCCTGGATTTACGCAAGCAGGGCCCTTGTGCGCCGGCGGCCTATTTTGCATAGGCCGCCGGCGCACGCAGAGCCCCAGGATGCGCGTAAGTCCCGGGGTTTTTTGAAGGGGGCGTGTCGGGGTGGGGCCGAACGACGCTGCGTTTCGGGGGCGGGACGTGGCGTTTTGGGGGAGGGACCGGGGGCATGGTGCTGGCCCAGGGGCGTGGTCGAGGCCTCAGGACCAGCCCCCGGGTCGGATGACGGCGCGACAGCAGTCCGCTGGCGCGTGTAGATTTACGTCTGCTTCTCGCAGGCGTAAATCTAGGGACAAAGGTAAGGGGGGGGGGTTTTAGATAGGGCCGGGGGGGTGGGTTAGGTAGGGGAAGGGAGGGGAAGGTGAGGGGAGGGTGAAGAAAGTTCCCTCCGAGGCTGCTCCGATTTCGGAGCGGCCTCGGAGGGAACGGAGGCAGGCTTTGCGGCTCGGCGCACGCAGGCTGCCCAAAATCGGCAGCCTTGCGCGCGCCGATCCAGGATTTTATAAGATATGCGCGGCTATGCGCATATCTTATAAAATCCTGCATACTTTTGTTTGCGCCTGCTGCGCGAACAAAAGTACGCGATCGCCCTTTTTTAAAAAATCTACCCCAGAGTCTGGCTTCTTGGGGTTTCCATTTCAGTTTTTGTCTAATTTGTGCTCCTTTATTTTGTATTCTGTATTTGGTGAGAATCTGTCTCTGCTCTGTGTATGTGACCATGATGAGAGATTCTGCTAGCATAGGGATCTATAGCAATCTGGTTTGTTTTGTTTCCTCAGTAGGTGGTGTATTGGTATTCTAGGACCCAGTGTAATATTTACCCTTGCTTTTTCACAGGTAGGGTTATTGTTGTTTGAGTCCTTGGAGTTATTACTGTTATGTTACAATGGGATTGCAGTATAGATTCTGAGTGTCTTTTTTTGCAAGGTTTTGTGTTAGTTCACAATGTGCCTGGCAGTGGAAGCTGTTTGTGCTGCTGTTACTGTGAGGTGACACCAGAATTTGAAAATATCTTTTAGTATGATGAGCTGTAAGGGAAACATCCAAGCTCCATTGTTTGGGGGAATTTCAGTGGATGCACAGAGTTACAGAACTGGAGGTGCAGGATTTATATTGACATTCTGTCCCTTCCTATAAATTCCAGACTTCACTCTCATAGCCATATAGAATTAGTTGAATGAGGCTATCAAATAATTATATAGTGTGAAACTGGCCAGCTTTTTAAAATTATGCAGAAGACCCTTTGGACTTTTTTATTAACACCAAATATTCAAAAGCTGTGTTCATCCCAATAAGCTCATATATCTCATTAAAGAGGTAAATTGAATAACACAATAACTTTGTTTTATTATTGTTACTCATAAATTATAACAATAACATTAATCTTGGAATATTATATATTTTTAATATAAATGAAAGGTTTTCACAAGATAGGTTGTGACGTGAAACATTTTATTATGTATATATTTAAGGAAACATACATAAATTGTCGAAATACATTTCGTTCGTTTAACCTTTGACCTCTGGTTTGCTAGTAGACTGAATTTCTGTGTCCCGAAATTATGTTTGTCTAAAAAGTGTGTCACCAACATGAAAAGTTTGGAAAGCTCTGTCATAGATAATGTTGCTACTGTTTGAGTGCTTGTAGTTAGGATTGTTTCGATATGGGAGGTTTACTATATTGTAATGGTAATTATGTTTATTCATGGCTTTCTGAGGTGCCATTATAAATTCCATAGGAGTTTCAAGTGTCTTTTTTACAGAGTTTTCTGGTTGTCACCACAGCAGTGCATGTAAATATAATATATATGTTGTAAGTGATATTTTGCCTCAAAAGACTGTACTTGTGAATGTCCTTTGTCATGTAACATTTGTTACAAGTGCATAATTACATTTTGTGTGGTTATAGAGGGTGTGGGAGTGTGGAGGATGTGTGTGTGCAAGGCTGTAAGGTTTCTCTAGAGTATGTAAAGCCTTCCCTTGACCATGGGTTTTGTGGAGGAGTGGCTGTGTGTCAGTTTTTTAAAATACAGATTTCTGGAGGGAGCTGGGCTTTATTTGACTGGCCTGGGACAGAGACTGAATGAATCGGGGGGGGGGGGGGGGGGGGGGGGGAGAGCACAGTAATTGTTCACACAGGGCAGCAACAAAGCTAACACCGGCCCTGTTCTCTGAGTAGGCCTGCAGAGAACAGGAGAAGTGGGGTGAGCCTGGAGTGGACACTGCAAGCAGCTTGTGGGGAGAAACTGGAGAGGGGCTACAAGACACACAAAATTCAGTCTGCAGCTGTGATTCCAGGACTTGAGACTCACTCAAGCAAGGGTAGAGTATGGATGCATAAGTCATGGAGCTGTGACTTACAGGGGGTGAGAGCAAAGAGAGTGCTGGGGTCAGGGAGAGAGGAAGGGGAAGTATGCTGGGATCATCTATGGAAGAGGGACAGGCGATGGTGCTGGGTGAAAGAAAGAGAGAAAGCTGGGGGGGGGGGGAGGAGGAGTGGAAGGGAGAAAGCTGGGGGCTGGAGGAGTGGAAGGGAGAAAGCTGTGGGGGTGAGTGGAAAAGAAATAGCTGTGTGTGTGTGTGTGTGTGTGGGGGGGGGGGGGGGGGGGGGGGGTTAGTGGAAGAGAGAAAGCTGATGCATATTATTCCATTCCTTCCCCACATCTGCTAATCAACAGCAATCTAAGGGTGACCATAACTCTAAGGTTCCCAGGTGTGATCATAAACCCTGCTTCAGCTGAAGCTAATGTAAGCTGCTTTCCTGGCCTCTTAGTCTTCTGTTACGTAATGATCTTAATATCTGTGTTCTTCTACACTTCCCTCTGCTATTTTCCATTAGGACTAAACAGATTATTACTGGAGGCTCAGTTCAATTTTATATTTTGGAAATTAACCCCTATCCCCCAAATGTTTCCAAGTCTGGAAATACTCTTGCATTTTGGAAATCATAAGAACATAAGAACATGCCATACTGGGTCAGACCAAGGGTCCACCAAGCCCAGCATCCTGTTTCCAACAGTGGCCAATCCAGGCCATAAGAACCTGGCAAGTACCCAAACACTAAGTCTATTCCATGTTACCGTTGCTAGTAATAGCAGTGGCTATTTTCTAAGTCAACTTAATTAATAGACAGATTCCAGATATTAAAGAGAAAAAACATTTTTGGGGGTGTTACATATATGCTTCTACCCTCTGTTTTAAGAATGTTTTTACAAATTTTGTTTTGAAGTAAAACCTCACAGAAATGTAATATTTATTATAGGCAGAAGGCTGGCTGAGCCATTTGGAAAAAACAGTGTGTTTAACGGTTAAACAAGAGATCTTGGAAGCAGTGTCAGCATACGAGGACAAGCCACGAGATCAGTGGCTCTTTGATTATTCTGCCCAGGTGGCTTGGACTGGCAGTCAGATCTGGTGGGCTGCTGATGTTGGCGTTGTCTTTGAGCGACTTGAAGAAGGCTTTGAAACTGCATTGAAAGACTATAACCGCAAACAGGTAAAACAAAGAGGGGCAGGGAAAATGCTTCAGTATAAATATTATTTCTCATTTTTTAAAATATTGAGCCCAATTATTCACTGACATTTAGCCTGGCTACGTTCAGGCATAGCTGGCTAACTGGTGCCATTTGAATGTTCGGCTGCGCTCAACAGCTGCTACTTAGACAGCTAACTTTTTATCTGGCTAAAAGGTTAGTCAGTTAAGTGAGGGGTGGGGTGGGGACGCTCTGGGACAGAGACACACGTCCAGCTAAGTAGGCATTCAGCAATATCTGACTTATTGGGAGATGCATCAAGCCTCGATAGGGCTCTAATGCATGTTAAACAGTGTATATCACGCAATACAGCCCTCTCATGGTGATATCGCCCAATGTACACAACATTTTCCATAGCCCTGCCCAGATTCCCTCCCCTATTATAATGAGCTGCTTTGCATGCATTTTGCATACATGTATTTTGCAAATCTATGCAAAGCAGCTCATTAATAGGATATTTGATTTTAGCAATTTAACGCAACCGACTTACAAAGTTGTCAGCCATGTTAACACCTCCTTGGGAAAATGTAATCTAACGTGGGAGCATCAGGACCCATGTTAGCTCTATCCCCCCACCCCGACCCCCCCCGAACCTCTCTCCTATACCCCCAAACCTCAAAAGTTGCAAAGCGATCCTGCATTGTGGCCTGAGGCGCCCCTTAGCCATAGGCCCGATTGGCGCTATTTTTCAAATTGCTGTTGACCTGACCTTGCCCCAGTCGCTTTGCATCTTTTGAGGTTTGGGGGTCTGTGGGAGAGAAGTTCGGGAAGTTTCAGGAGGGGGGGGGGTGATTAGGTTTCCATGACACCAGCGATTTATTTTTACATGTGGGGGAGGGAGGAGGGGAAGGTATTCGGAGGCCCTATACTCCAACAATTTGGTATTACCATGGGGGGGGGGGGGGGGTTGGAGGAGGGGGTCCAGTGCTACCACATATTTGTAAGGAAAGGGGGGTGGGTGGAAAGATGTTATTTTATCCGGACAAGGTTGGAAAGTTGGGGAGGGTGCTGTCATCACGCGACTACTATCATTTTTTTTAATTGGGCATATGGGGGCCACCACTCGAGTGGCAGTGCCGGGATGAGTGGGGGCAGCTTGACCCCCCCCCCCCCGCTCAACTTTTTTTTCTTTATGGCATGGCCCTTTAAGGCTGTGGTGGTCCCGTGAGGCTGGGGCCGCCATCGCGCCTAAAGGGCTGATGCCGCATTGTTTTGCTTCACGGGGTTTTGCTGCGAGACAAAATAATGCCGCGATACAGCGGTGTTGTTTTTTTTTCAGGGGAAGGTCCCACTGTTGTGGTGATACCCCATGATAGTGGGGAAACCTCCTGCGAAAAAACATTACAACCTAGCGGGTCTAGGTCTTAGTTACCCGGGCAAGTGTAGAACCACTGTTTGGTAGCTAGATAAAATATTTAGGATAGCCAAATATTTTCAGTAGTGTGGCCGTGCCGCTGAATATCTCAGCCAAGTTAGGCAGCCAGATAGTGGCTGAATATTGGGCCATTAAAACTGTAGAGTCCGATATTCAAAGGATTTGTTCAGCCATCTTTGGGAATTAGCTGGGCAAATCTTTAGGGTTTAAATTACTTCCCTCTCTCCCAGCTGAGCAAATTGTTGCCCACACAAAATGTACCCTCATGAAAGGGTTGGAGGCGTTCTCCCGGGCACGATGAGACTTACAGTGCTGATACTCAGTGGTCAGTGAGGGGATGTCTAGTTGGGGAGAAAGGCTGTCCTAATCTGGATAAATCGCCTCTCTGGCTAATTGAATATGGACCTTATAATAAACAGAATGGTCTGGTACTTGGCAGTGCTTTTTCAGAATTTATTTTCCATAACTTTCCCCTATGCAGAAAATTTAAGTCTTGGGAAACAGTGCAGTATATGAAACCTGTGCATTATATAAACAAACTCACTTGAAGATTTTATGTTGGGTTTTTGTTTTTTTTTTATAGTTTTTGCAGAATTTTACAATGCATAATATAATGAGGTCAATTTCAAAGGTTTTCACTCTGAAAATTGCCAGACTCCAGCAGCTAAATCTAGCAGTCAATGTTGTGGAGCGCTAGGAGAGCGATCCCACTCCTGGGTGATGTGTGTCCTTGGGCCACGGCTCGACCCCAGAGGGCTCTGAAGAGGTGCCGCGGGAGGCGTGGCATGCCCAAGCATGGGCTGGACGGGAGCAGGGCTGGAGTGACATGGAAGACAGGCCCTCCTCCGGACCTGCACGCTTCGGAAGACCCAACAATGCAATGTTAGTCTTGTGAACAGTCCTCCGACCGTTCCCAGCCCTTTCGGACCTGCCGCAGGGTACGGCACGAAGCGGCAGGCCGGATGGAGGCCAGGACAGCGATGACTGGAACATGGATTCAGACGAGACTCAGGAACGACGTAGACTCAGCCATAGACGTGGACTCAGGACGAGGTGCAGGATCCATAGACGTGGACTCAGGCATAGATGCAGGATCCTTAGACGTGGACTCAGGCAAAGACGTGGACTCAGGAATGAGGTGTAGGATGCATAGACGTGGACAGGCACAGGCGTGGACTCAGGACTGGATGCACAGAGGAGGAATCAGGAACGAGGGCTGAAGGAAGACATGGGCACCGTCCCTCAGGGCGCCCTACTCAGACCACCCGCGGGACTGAGTCGCAGACCACCCTGCCTCATGCGCGCCCTACTCAGCCCTGGAAGGCTGGTCGCAGACCATGCAGAGAGCGGGAGAGCACAGGAAAGAGGAAGCAGGTTCGCTGCACTCCTGGCAGCACTAGGCAAGGATACGCTGCTCTCCTGGCAGCACAAGGCAAGGATACGCTGATCTCCTGGCAGCACAAGGCAGGTTAAAGCATCAGGATCAGGAACAAGGATATCTGGAACAGCAGGAACATCAGGACTGGAACACAGATACTGGAACAGGAGACACACCTCAGGGCTGGAACATGGACATCAGGAACAGCAGGAACAGCAGAACTGGTTCAAGAGACAGACCTTGGGACTGGAACGGCAGGCAGACATCAGGACTGGACGAGGAGCTCCGACAGGAAACACGAAACACAGGACCTTGCAGAAGTGCTGGAACATGGACAACTTCCTGGAGCGAAGGATCTCAGGAGTGACCAACTCCTTGCGAAGGCAAAGACACACTGAAAGCTGAGCCCTTTAGTAGGGCTGAGGTGGACAACGCCCAGGGAGGGGTCAGCAGGGGGCCACACCTGGCTGGCCCTTTAAGAGGAGCAGAGAGGCGCGCGCCCGCGCTCTAGGAAGCTGGAGAGAAGAGCTGGAAGCTGATGGCGTCCTCAGCCACGTGGAGGGCCCAAGGATTTACGCGAGCAGGGCCTTGCGCGCCGGCGCGCCTATTTTCCATAGGCCTGCTGGCGCGCGCAGAGCCCCGGGACTCGCGTAAGTCCCGGGGTTTTTCGAGGGGGGCGTGTCGGGGGCGTGTCGGGGCGGGGCCGATCGGCACAGCGTTTTGGGGGCGGGACATGGCGTTTCGGGGGCGGGCCCGGGGGCATGGTTTTGGCCCGGGGCGGTCCGGGGGCGTGGCTGCACTCTCCGGAACCGCCCCCAGGTCGCGTCTCGGCACGCTAGCGGCCCGCTGGTGCGCGGGGATTTACTTCTTCCTCCGGGAGGCGTAAATCCCCCGACAAAGGTAGGGGGGGTTTAGATAGGGCCGGGGGGGGTGGGTTAGATAGAGGAAGGGAGGGGAAGGTGAGGGGAGGGCGAAAGCGAGTTCCCTCCGAGGCCGCTCCGATTTCGGAGCGGCCTTGGAGGGAATGGAGGCAGGCTGCGCGGCTCGGCTCGCGCCGGCTGCACAAAATCGGCAGCCTTGCGCGCGCCGATCCTGGATTTTAGCTCCAATTATTGTTGCTTTCTTTGTGAGTGGAACAGTCGAGCAAGAAATTCGCATTATGTCAGAAAAGTCTGGCCTCTCCGCAAGAAGTTGGTTCCAGGGAAGAAGAATGTTGCGCATGACCCATTGGTGGATCCAAGTAAGATATTTCTTCCACCTTTACACATCAAACTTGGGCTGATGAAAAACTTCGTTAAGGCAATGAACAAGCAAAGTAAAGCCTTTGATTATTTGTGGCAAATGTTTCCACGCGTAAGCGACGCCAAGATAAAAGAAGGTGTTTTTGTTGGCCCATAAATCCGAGTTGTGATGAAGGACAGCCACTTTGATGGTCTTCTGCAAGGTACAGAATGTGTTGCATGGACAGCCTTCAAGAATGTCGTTTGTAACTTTCTAGGCAACTATAAGGCAGCAGACTATGTCGAACAGGTTGAAAATCTGCTTCAGGCATACAAATTGATGAAGTGCAACATGTCATTGAAGATACAGGGGTAGATTTTAAAAGCCCTGCGAGCGTAAATCCTGCCGGATTTACGTGCGCAGGCACTCGCGCGCCAACGCACCTATTTTGCATAGGCCGCCGGCGCGCACAAACCCCCAGGACGCGCGTAAGTCCCAGGGCTTGCTAAAATGGGCGGTCTGGGTGGCGTGTCTGCGGTCCGGGGGCGTGTCCGGGGGGGCGTGTCTGTGGTCCGGAGCGGTCTGGGGATGTGGCCGAGTGCCCTGACACAGCGGCCTGTGTCGGGGCCTGGCCAGCCAGCGCGCACAAGTTACTCCTGCCATCGAACAAGGTAGGGGAGGGATTTAGGTAGGGCCGGGGGGGGGTGGGGGTTAGATAGGGGAAGGGAGGGAAAGGTGGGGGGGACAAAAAAAAAGTTTCCTCCGAGGCTGCTCTGGAGCGGCCTCGGAGGCAACAGAGGCAGGCTGCGCGGCTTGGCGCGCGCAGGCTGCTGATTTTACGCAGCCTTGCGCGCGCCGACCCCGGATTTTAAAAGATACATGTGGCTATGCGCGTATCTTTTAAAATCCGGCGTACTTTTGTTCACGCCAGTTGCGCGAACAAAAATACGCGCGCGTACTGTTGTTTAAAATGTACCCCTCAGTTTCTTCATTCCCACTTAGACGTCTACCTAGACAACCTTGGCGCTGTTAGTGACGAACATGGTGAAAGGTTTCATCAAGACATTGTCAAAATGGAGAAACGGTATCAAGGGAAGTGGAACCCCTCCATGCTGGGTGACTATTGTTGGACTCTCATCCGCAAAGCATCGGACAGTGATTCAAACTAAAATCTGCAGCAAAACATTTTTAGTTTTGTTTTCTGGTGCCAACATTGCCATTATAGCTTATGCCACTACAGACACGTTAACAATGCTTAATGTATATCGCAATTTTCTGGCAAATGGTATGTGATACAGACATAAATGCATATTTGTTTTCATCTTTTTAAAATCTACTTGTTTCACCGAAGATGTGGAAGAATAAAATATCCCCAGAAATTTGTTTACCAGTGTAATAGTTTCAGACAATGAAATGGTAGATAAAATAGCAATAGGCTGATATTCAAAGAAACCTGAGCACCGGATCTAGGTGCCTCAGTTTTAAGGGTCAACAATAGGACAATTGTATGCTGAATTCAGGAGCCTATGTTTTAGGATGAAAATCTGCTTAACTTTGGGCCTCTAAAATCCTAAATTTAGGCCTGCTGTTGATTTGCCTGCCTTTAGACCCTTAAATTAGAGGCCTAGCACAGGAAATCAGGGTCAAGTCCTTAACATATTTCCCTTGGCCAGACCCCACCCCGGCTCCCCCACACTTTTAGGACCCTAAATTTAGGTGCCCAGCAGAGGGGAAATTTTCATTTATTCAGCTCTAGGTGTCTAGATCTCTTGACTACCCCTAAGTAATCAGTGTATCATACTATTCATTCATATGCTAATTCTGTTAATTATTTTCAATGCTACTATTCTGGAACCAGCGATGAATAAATATGTGCTATTTTAATACTATAATTGCTTTATTCCATATTGCATTAAAATCATACAAATAAAATATCATTTCATAACAATAAGCTTTCTCAGTATTCTGAAGTATTGGATATTAGCAACAAAATTGTATTTTCATTATTAAAGAAGTACATTACAACTGATTGAAAGCGGTTGAAGGAAACAATCCCATGATTAGTTCGAAAAAGTTATTCACTTTGATTAAAAGCACCAATAAAATGTGCCTCACAGTACCATAACTGCTCCATTTAGCACTTGACATATAATAGATTTTTTTCACAGTGTAATATCTCCATTGAAATATAATTATTTTGCAGATTGCTCAGCTGAATGCCCTTATAAACATGCTGTTAGGGGAACTCACGCCTGGTGATCGTCAGAAGATCATGACAATATGCACAATTGATGTACATGCAAGAGATGTTGTAGCCAAGCTTATAGCACAGAAGGTAATTTGTTGCAGAGCAATTACCCTAATGCATTTCTGAAAGCATAAAATAAAGAATAATTTCATTTGTTGAAAAGATTTTTTGTTGCTTATGTAGGAAAGTGACAGAATGTTTTGATTCAGTCAATTTTTTTTTTCCTTTTCGGCTTTAAAGTTAGATAATTACATTTACCAGCTAAAGAATTGGCAATTCTTAAAATATTTTTGTCTAAATGCTTAAAGATTGTGACTATTACAAAATTCATACTGATGACATGACAGCAGGGTTTTCATTAATTTTAATTCAAGTTACTGGGTTAAATTAAAAAAAGAAACAATCTCCTAAGTGCTTCAGTTATTTAATATCTGGAATTTTTAAAGATTTCTAGATCTTGAGCGAGCTTCTCGTCTCATGATGTGTTTAAATTGCCATGATGAAAAAAAAAGCAATAATGTGAAATAGTTGAACGTCTAAGCTTCAGTTTGCCTCATTCAATCTCGCAAATTAAAGGGGTGTGCACAGACACGTGCTTTATGTTGATATTTTTTCTTGTTTCATTTCTTTTTCTATTTCTTTCAGTTCATTTAAAATGAAAAAAAAACCAACAAAAACCCACAAAACAAACAGATGAAATTAAAATGAAAACAAGAAAAGAAAGGAAAAATAAACAAAACAAAATATTGGCCCCATCATAAAAGGGAAAAAAAAAACCCCTTCCCTGGCTTCCCTCTCTGATCCTTCCACCCCCAATCCTCTAACCATATTTTTCTTTTCTCAGAGGGCAGGAGAAATCCCCGGTCACTCCTGCCCTGCCTTTGGTGTGCTTAGAAATGCCACCAGCAGACCTGTGCCATGGTTAATTTATCCCATACAAACTGGTGCCAGCCAGGCCCAGGCCAGCAACCTTTTATATGGGAGAGATTGGCCATAGTGCCAGTTTCAGTCTCCCAGCGCTATTTCTCTGCATAATCGCGCCTGTCCCATGAAAAAAAAAATATGGTAAGAGGTTCAGGAGATGGAAGGAAAATTGGAGGGGGGGTTTTCTTTGTTGATGGCAGTGGTGAAAAATGTTCTAAAATGAAACAAAGGATAACGAACAAATTTCATTCATTCTTCTTTCAATTTAATTTTAAAAACTTAATTGAAACAAAATGAGAAATGTTGCTAAAATTTCCCATCTCATTTCAAACAAATGCACATCCCCTGTAAATTATTTTGTATCCATGTTGAGATTCCCGTCCTCCTCTCCACCAGAGGACCCCAGTAAGCTCAGTGCCGAACTATTCTTCAGCATTCTATGTCTCTTGTCCTCAGCCTGGCCTTCAGCCTTCATGCCAGCAGGGGACCTCCAGGAGCTCTCTCCCCTGGCTATTCCAGCCTCCCTTGCCTGCCTGCACCACATCCAGACTCCTGCCCTACTTAATCCAGTCTGTCCTTCCCCTCAGTGCTTTGGTATCGAGTCCTTCTTGGCTCCCTGTTCTAGCCACCTCTGCTTTGTGGCTTTCTCAAGCTTTTCCTAGCTTTGTTTTGTGGCCTCCAGGCCTTCTGACTTCAGCCTTGCTTTGCCCTACCTCCTGGCCTCTGGGCCTTCTGACCCCAGCTTGCTTTGGTCTTGCCTTGTGGCCATCCGGCCTTCTGTTCCAAGCCTTGCTCTGTGGCCTTAGGGCCTTCTGGTTCCTTCCTTGCCTTGCGGCCTATTCTAAACCTCTCCTGACCCCCAGCCTAGCCCTGAGACTCCCAGGTCTCTTCTATGATACTAAGCCTCTCTCTGTTCCCTGACCTGGCCTAGTCCTGAGACTTCCTAGTTTCTAGGTCTTGCTGCCTTGCTTATGCAGCCTTTGGGATTTCTTGTTCCATGTTCTATGTAGTCCTTGTTCTGTCTTGTCCTAGTCCCTGTTTCCAGAGTCCCAGTTCCACATTTTCTTGCATTCAGTTCCTGTCTATTCCAGCATTCCAGTTCCACGTATACGTGCATTCACTCCATTCTTACCTGCACCCAGATCCAGTCTGTTCCTGCTGTTCCAGTCCATGCTTACCTGCACTCAGATCCTGTCTGTTCCAGCATTCCAGTTCCACGTATACCTGCATTCACTCCATTCTTACCTGCACCCAGATCCAGTCTGTTCCTGCTGTTCCAGTCCATGCTTACCTGCACTCAGATCCTGTCTGTTCCAGCATTCCAGTTCCACGTATACCTGCATTCACTCCATTCTTACCTGCACCCAGATCCAGTCTGTTCCTGCTGTTCCAGTCCACGCATACCTGCACCCAGATCCAGTCTGTTCCTGCTGTTCCAGTCCATGCTTACCTGCAGTCAGATCCTATCTGTTCGAGTCCCGCGGATACCTGCATTCACTCCATTCTTACCTGCACCCAGATCCAGTCTCTTCCTGCTGTTCCAGTCCATGCATACCTGCACTCAGATCCTGTCTTTTCCAGCGTTCCAGTTCCACGTATACTTGCATTCACTCTACTCTTACCTGCACCCAGATCCAGTCTGTTCCTGCTGTTCCTTTCCACGCATACCTGCACTCAGATCCTGTCTGTTCCAGTTCCACGTATACCTGCATTCACTCTACTCTTACCAGCACTCAGTTCCAGTCTGTTCCATGGTTACCTGCACTCTGCCTCGGAGCTCCATACCAGCCAGCACCTCACTCCAAAGCTCCATTCCAGCCTCACCGGACCACCCACGCTTAGCCTCCAGCCTTGCCACCTCGCACCACTCCAGGAGGTGGTGTCTACAACCCCCCTCCCCCCCACCACAGTTGCCTTCCACAACAATCTATTCATCAATATTTCAGCATTTAAAGATAACAGACATTAAACCTAAATTTACCCCTTTGGCATTTTAGGGATTTCTGGGATACATCCACCTCTAATCCTACTTTCACTCCTCATTCACCCTCAGATATGTATTGATGTCATTATTTATGAAGTTCCCTTGCCCTGCTTTTTCTCTTTTTTACTCTGTAGGTCTCCAACGGGCAAGCATTTACATGGCTGTCACAGCTGCGCCACAGATGGGATGATGGCCAAAAAGATTGTTTTGTAAACATTTGCGATGCTCAGTTTCAATATTCTTATGAATATCTTGGGAACACACCTCGCCTTGTAATTACTCCACTTACTGACAGGTACAGCCAAATGCTAATCACATCCGGTCTTAGAGGTTAATTTTCAAAGGCAGGAAAGTCTATGGGTACTTTTTACTTGCAGACTTTCCCCCAGTTTTTCAAAGCGAAACACGCCTGTAACTCTCACTTTGGAAATTCTCAGCACATGTACAAACTCCCCCTGCATAAAGTTACACCTGCTCCCGGCACACCGTAACTTGTTCGTATGGATTTACATCATACTTTCTAAACTTGAAAGCATGAATGTAAATCGCAACTCAGCCCAGCTCTGCCCTCTGGAGTGCCTCTTTTTTGTGTGCATAAACGTATGTGCATAATCAAGTTACATGCAAAGACCTTCAAATTTTCTAATGAGCTATTTATGTGCACGAAACCACATTTTATGCATGCAAATAGCTTTGGGAGTTTACCCCTTAATCATGTGGGCAATTGAAATGTAGCCAGGAAAGCTACTGAGACCTTGGGCAAGTCACTTCTATCCTCCATTACCTCGGATAGAAACTTAGGGGCTTGTTCACTACTACAGGACTAACAAAGCCATGGAAAATGATCATGCCACTTTGTTACTCCTGCGGTGTTTTTCCCCATGGTAAAATACCACGAGGAACTATACTGTAACCGTCTCTTTTTAGTCAGTAAGGAGGTCCAGACAACTGATCCGTAAAGATAGACTTTTATTGCCAGCAAGATGCAGCTAAGACAACGGCTTAGTACAACTGCATGCCACGCCCCCTTCGGAGCAAACCTTTATACACTTTACAGTTCTTATCTTTCACACATGCGTTCTGGTTTTGCTGATCAAACATTTTACAAACTGCTGAACAAGCAATAGCTAGCGTGGTTTCTAGTAGGTGTAGCTTATGATCAGACTATTGTTTCGTCATTTAATTGACGGGTTAGACATTTGCGACGGCGTTCGTATTAATACAATACAAAATATGAATCCAAAATGGAGTCACGTTCACTAAACGTTAGTGTGTAAGTACGTCATTACGTATTAGGTTCCGTTTGCGTTGCAAATGTTAGTAAATCAAGATGGCTGTGCGTTTCACTGCAGCATGATGAGACGAGAGGCGTCACAGCTGTGCAGTCTTCAGGGGTTCATGGAATCGAACTCCTTCATTCCCCCCTTTGATACTTCAACGGCGACGGAAAGTGGAAGTATCACTTGTAGCTGTTAAGTAACTGAAAAGAGAAGCAAGAATTAATACTAATAACTTTCAAGGTGGACCCTAAGATGCTGCTAGGTCGTTGGTTTCTTCACGGGTTTGAGACGGATGGGCCCTAATGGCGTCAACCCCCTTTGTAGCCCGGCTTACCCTAGCAACAAAAGTGGTCCTGTCGTTGAATTAGGTGGGATTAGAGTTTAGTATCAAAATAATCGTTATCAGAATCAAAAGAGATATCATCAGAGTCAGATGCGTCAGAATCAGGGAATGAGGAAATCGACACATACTTATTGATCATCATAACATGAGCTGCAGCCCTGCGATCAGCAATGGTTTCAATCATGGATCGTAGATTTCTGAAAATAAGAGGTAAACAAATAGGGAACAGAATGCAAGTTAGAATAAAAAACAGAAGAGGAAAGAGAATGTCCTTCAATCCGGGGATTGAAGTAAGCCAATTTGGTAGTGAGGAAGTCCAATCAAGGATACCGGTCCAAGTCTGCACAGGGACATGAGCTAATCGGATCATTCGATCAGTAATCTCTTCGATAACTTTGCTCTTATCATCGATCTGTAAACAACAATTGGAGAGATTAAATTTGCCACAGACACCACCTTCTTGTGCTAGGAGGTAGTCCAAGGCTAAACGATTTTGGTAGACAGCTGTAATTATTCTGGTGTTTTGTTTGGCAAGGATATTGAGGGCCATAGCAGAATCGTTAGTCAGAAGTTCTAGTACTGCTTGTAGGCGAATGATGCGATTTAACATGTATATTGGGGTTCTATATCCATAGGAGCCATCTTCAGCCCATGTGGCAGGGCCGTAGTATTGTACAATTCGTTCAGGAGGCCACTCCTGATCTTTCCAATCACCAATAGAAACTTTAGGACTTCTGCGACGCTTGTTTGGCTTCATAGGGCTGTAGACAGGTACTCCTAATGTTTCACCCGCTGTGATTGGTAAGAGAAAGAAACTTGGTCGTATGGTGGCCAGGAAACAGGTGCCATACCAGTTGAGTGGTAGCAATTCATATGCCCGGCGGCCACAAACGAAGTAGTAGCCGTCTGGTGCAGCGAAGAGGGTAGTTGGCACCCCAGCAGCAGTCCACGTTTTGTTGAGGATTTTGTCAGTCCACATGGTAGTGGGCATTGTCAAATTCTCAGTTTGCCACCAGGTTTGTTTGGTTAGGTTAGCAGTAAGCACCCCAGTACATGGGGAATTACCAACAGAGGTAGTATATACTCGAGAATGTTGTCGAGATATGCAATGTCTGCCAATGACATCCGTCTGGAGAGCCCATTCATATGGGTGTGGTTTCCGTTTGTAAGTTATAGTCGTGTTCAATTGATTGAGATCGGTTTGGAAGACCTCTTTGGCTTCCCATGGCCATTGTTCTCCGGTGTTCCAAGCAGATCGGATTCGCCTGAGAATTCCCAAATCATACAGTCTCTGCAGGTATACTTCAATTCCTTCTCTGGCCATATATGGAATGGGGTATTGAGGTTGATTAATCACCTGTGCATTCTGCTTCATCTCTATCCATATGGGGGTAGCGTCGATAGCTATTCCTCCCGGGTTCTGCTCGGACCATACTTGGGGCACACTATCCATCAGTTGTCTGCGTTGTTCGTTAAGAGGGGCGTCCCCTTCATATCGATGCAGAGTGATTTGTTCAAGGACGGGGAGATGTAGTCTCCATTCCTCTTGTAGTGGACATATAAGGGAAACTGGACTATTGGCAAAGGATGCCTTGATTTCACCGGTAGGTTCGAACTGCAAGGTAGCCCTTAATTTACATAGGAGGTCTCTTCCTATGAGAGGTACTGGGCACCCTGGCACGTAGAGGAATTGATGGGACACTAATTGTCCTCCTATTGTAACCTGCCGTTTCTGAAGGAAGGGAGCAGTTAGTGGTTTTCCGGAAGCCCCGACTATAGATATGTTTTTTGAAGTAGGCGTGGTGATGGCTGTGGTCATCACAGATCGTTGAGCCCCCGTATCCAACAGCCCTTTGAACGTTTCAGCCCCCACTTTTATCTCCACTAGGGGGTCTATGGGAAGAGTTCCCCTATCTAGTCATGCTTCACTATCCTCGCCGGAAGTTTCACCTACAGTCATCTGCCATTCCGTTTCTTTAGATTTGGGCGGCGTATATTCTTCCTGCTTTGCTTGCAGGGGCACCGGACACTCAGACTTCCAATGCCCTTCTTGTTTACAATATGCGCATTGGTTGGTTCCCAATGGCATTCTTCCACCTCTAACCAATCCTCCTCTATTCGCTCGTCCTCTTGGCAGCCCTCTTGAGGGTGGTCTGCCTCTTCCTCGGAATCCGGGATACCCGTGATACTGCCTAGACGGGTTCCCGAAATTAGTTTCTTCCAACGCTGCGGCTAACAAACTAACACGTTCTCTTAACTTTCTAGTTTCTTTCTTTTCCTTGCTGTCTCCATCCGGTTCTCGGTTTACATACACTTTATCAGCCATTACTTTTAATTGGCTGATATTCATGCCCTCGAACCCTTCCTGCTTTTGCAACTTCCGGCGAATGTCTGGGCAGGACTGGCTAACGAAGCTCATCACTATGATGGATTGATATTTGGGATCCTCTGGATCAAACGGGCTGTATTGACGGTACGCGTCCATTAATCGCTCCAGAAAGTTTCCGGGGGACTCATCTCTCTTCTGCACCACGTCTTGGACTTTTCCCATGTTTACAACTTTCTGCTTCCCTTTCTTTAAAGCTTCAAGAAATGCGGTCTGATAGGCGGTAATGCGCACCCGCCCTGCCGCGGTCTGGAAATCCCAGTTAGGATCCGCAGTCGGGGCTAAGTCTCTTACTACGTCTTCGGGACGTCCGTCTGATCCGGCTCCTAATCGAGCTGCCTCTTCCATGTTTAATTGTATCTGTCGGCGTTCTTCAGTGGTGAAAAGAATGGAGGCTAGGTGCCGAATGTCAGCCCAGTTAGGATTATGGGCGGCGAAAATGCCTCGTAAAAAGTCTATCATCTGTTCTGGTTTTTCAGCGTATGATGGTCCCAGCTGTTTCCAATTAAAAAGATCGCTGGATGTGAAAGGTATGTAGGTAAATAATCTTATTGTTTGCGTAGTACGATGCTCGTTTTCTTCAGTTGGGACTACAGGAACAACAGTTGATGTTTCCCTGATTGGTAATTGCAAACTAGCTGCGGCTTGGGTCTTACTGCGAGTTCCGTCTGACACGGATGACTCGCCGCCGCCTTCTTCCTTCGCGATCGCCGTTTCGGGTCGTTCTTCATAAGCTAGTGCCATTCTTGGATCAGCTTGCGCATTGGAGGGAACTGGGGGGCTTGGTGGCGTGGGATATGTGGGGGGATAACTAGGGGCATATGGCGGCGGCAAAATATTTTCAGCGTCGGGCAATGCTGCGGGCGGCAGGGGTTTAATTTTTTTTTCTGGAGTCCGTGGATTCCCTTGTACTACAAATATGGCCGCCTCAGATGACGCATGCTCTGTAGGGTCCAATATGGCCGCCTTGCCCTTTCTCTTCCGGTTTGGGGATTTCCGGTCTCCCATCTTACATGCTTGAGTCACCATTACGAGGGCGGCTCCCTCCACTAGTTTCCTTGCCCATGATGGAGGATTTTCAATAACTGCGATCCATGCGGTTATGTATGGTATATCCTCAGGGCAACCCGGGTTTCCTTCTCGTATGACTATTTTATGGACCCGTGTGGCCGTTTGGAAATTAAAAGTTCCTGTTGGAGGCCAATTTACACAGAAACCGGGCCATTTATGGGTGCATCGTTGAATCATTCTGGGTTTTGTACATTTATGTTCATCGAACACTTCGCTATAGTGTTCCGTCATGACTTTTAACGGAGTCGACCCGCTCCCTCCCATCAGGATAGAATTCACAGACAAGGGAGGGAAAGGAAAACGGATAGGTAAGGGGTCCTTATCCGTTAGACACAAAAGGGTCACACTTGCCCCGACTAGAACGCGGTCGCCCGGTCTAGAACTGCGAGGCCATTCACTCTCTTTCACACAACAAGAAACCTATTCCCACTATCGTATACGTTTACTTATTATTTCCATACATATCATCCGCGTGGTCTTCGGAATGTAATTCCTACTAACACACTGCGTGGGGTGTGATCAAGGCCCCCTCGGTCCGCCAGAAAAAGACCGGGCTATTTCCTTTGCTAGCTAGTCTTTACTTATTTCCATATACCCATAATACTCGCCTGCAGGGGTCTTCCGATCGTCGTGGAAGCCTTCTTCCCGGATCATCAACCCAGAGGTCCCGGCAGAATTTCTGTGGAACGATCCCCTCAGAAACCTGATCGCTGAACTCAGCGGTGGCCACTCACCAGGTATGTCTGGGGGACTGCTCCGCCACCAAACTACCGGACCTTCTGGAGAGCTAAAATAGCGTCTCCGGTACCTCCTGGCTGGCTCGCCAAATGTAACCGTCTCTTTTTAGTCAGTAAGGAGGTCCAGACAACTGATCCGTAAAGATAGACTTTTATTGCCAGCAAGATGCAGCTAAGACAACGGCTTAGTACAACTGCATGCCACGCCCCCCTTCGGAGCAAACCTTTATACACTTTACAGTTCTTATCTTTCACACATGCGTTCTGGTTTTGCTGATCAAACATTTTACAAACTGCTGAACAAGCAATAGCTAGCGTGGTTTCTAGTAGGTGTAGCTTATGATCAGACTATTGTTTCGTCATTTAATTGACGGGTTAGACATTTGCGACGGCGTTCGTATTAATACAATACAAAATATGAATCCAAAATGGAGTCACGTTCACTAAACGTTAGTGCGTAAGTACGTCATTACGTATTAGGTTCCGTTTGCGTTGCAAATGTTAGTAAATCAAGATGGCTGTGCGTTTCACTGCAGCATGATGAGACGAGAGGCGTCACAGCTGTGCAGTCTTCAGGGGTTCATGGAATCGAACTCCTTCAATACCATGGCCCTAAATACTCACAAGATGGTAGCCTGGGATTGTGAGACCACGAGCGCTTAAAGTTGTAAGTAAGCCCTTCCCCCAAAAGCTGCCAAAAACCCAGGGGTCTCCACAGATCCCTTGGAGATGAGCACATAAAAAAGTACATTTAAAAGCAATTTAAGGCTGGTCCTGATCTCGCCCTTCTATCCCCATCCCTCCCCTTTACTACAAAAATCCATCCCCCAGAGGCAGGGAGCCCTCCCCCCCTAATCTAGCACACCTTCTTCACCCTTCCCTTATTCACAATTTAAGCCCTGGTGGTCCAGCGGGGGGCCCAGTGCACTCCCTAGGCTCTAGGCCCGGCAGCAGACATTTTTCAAAATGGTGCTGCCCAGCCTTTGCCTCATCACATGATGGGATGAAAACCGGGCAGTGCCATTTTGGCAACTTTAAGCAGTGGCCCTGGTAGCATCAGGTTGTGCGTTGGCATCCCAAAGTTCCTGGGGAAAGTTAACCACAACTCTTGCGTTGTCGCTAATTTCAGGTGAAACATCATGGCTTGCTTAAAAATTTACAAGCCACAGTATTTGATTTGTATTGTTTAGGGCAATAATGAGCTCATTATAATATGTGCAGTGCTGGGGCTAAAATAAAGCAAGGTATTTCAAATACCTCGGGTTATCCCCACATTAGGTAAATGGCCTAAAGCGGCCTAGAGCCCCTTAGATTATAAGCCCTTTGGTGATAGGCAAATACCTACAGTACCTTAATGTAATCTGCTTTGAAGTGCCTGAAAGGTGAAATATAAATCAAATAATTAACCAACACTGAATTTATTTTATGAGTAATTTTACTGGTTTTTATTGTAATGATTTATTTTCAGTTTGTTTTATGTTCCTATGAATGTTTATTTGTTATCTGCATTGAAAAATCATTTAATAATGCAGAATATAAGATCAAATAAAAAAATAAATAAAAGCATACTATGTGTTACAAGAGGGACACAGTTTTCTATGGTACTTCAGTTCGCTTTAAAAATTCCTGGGTTGTGCCATTATGCTCTTGAGCAGGTGGAACTTTCCACATATATATTTCTATACATACTTTCGGTAATCAAAAGTATGCACATAAATGCTTTCCAGCCCCACCTCTGTCTCTGGAACACCTACTGTGAGTGCAGGGAAAAGTACAGGCATAATCCAGTTACATGCTTATGTCTTCCTGCACAACTCCCCAGATACTTTTCAAAAGATGATTTACATGCATGGGGCTCTTGTGCACAAATCCTTTTGAAAATTGCACCCATACTGCCCACACAGATACAGTTAATGATTTATGGTATATAATGGAACAGGGAGAACAGTCATTGAGGGATGGAAGCCTGAGCAGAGTCAATGGGATAGATTACTATTATTGAATATATATATATGTTTAGAAATTCAATAATAAATATTGGGGTAGATTTTAAAACACCTATGCATGCCAGGGCTAAAGCTTCGGGATGCGCGTATGTCCCAGGGCTTCGAAAAAAGGGGCGGGGCAGAGCCAGAGGTCCCCAGCACAGCGGCCATTTGCGCTCGCAACCTGCGCCTGCCCCAAGGCAGGCGCAAACAGTAAGTTAAAGGAATGGGGGAGGGTTAGAATAGGGCAAGGGGGCAGGAAGGTTAGGGAAAGGGGTAAGAAGGATAGAGTAGGGAGAAGGGAAGTTCCCTCACAGGCTGCTCCTAAATTGGAGCGGCCTGGGAGGGAATGGGTAAAGGCTGCGGGCATTGGCGCGCTCAAGATGCACTAGTGTGCACCCCCTTGCACGCGCCGACCCCCAATTTTATAACATGCGCACACCTGCGCGCGCTTGTTATAATATCGGGCATCTATGTGTGCGTGCCAGGCAGTGCACGCACATGGATGCCTGCGCGCAAGTTCTCAAAATCTACCCGTTTATTTGTAATTTATGGTTGGAGATGCGTAAGCTTCTTTAAAAAAGATTTGTAAATAATTTAAGACATTTAGGGAAACATACTCCCTATTTACTGTTCTTTCCCCGTACCACAGCTCTCTCTTTCCTTCTCCTTTCTCCTGCTGTGATGCTCTTTCCTCCCTCAATGCCTCAGCTTGTTGCTGAGACAAAGAGGGAGGAGAAAGCATCAACAACATCCCTGCTCTGATGCTGTGGATCTCCACCACATCTCTTCCAGCTCCTGCTGATATAAGAACATAAGAAGAACTCTCACATCCTCTCCACCGACGCCCTCTCCTGCACCCCGTCCCCTGGTCCTACCATGCACTTGTAGCAACCTCCCTATCACACTAACAAAAAAATTATACAATTCAGAAAACCATGCAGCAGAGGCGAACTTATCACCTCCCTCTCCAACGTCCTGGAAAAACTTGATCTCACTGACACTGAAGCGGCACTCTTGCTTGGAATGAGATCACCATTAACATTGACGATACCACGAAAGTACTAAACACCTCCATCAACCCAAAAAAACCCTGGTATACACCAGAACTCAAAAAAACTTAAACATGCCTTGAGATGCCAGGAAAAGAAATGGAGCCAAGACCCCTCCCCATCCCAATTGGCAAATTACAAATCCGCCTTACATATATACCGTACAACCATCCTTAAAACAAAAAAAGACTTCTACGCCATTAGAATCCATGACTTACAATACAATGCTAAAGCCCTCTTCACATACGTTGCTGAGCTCACCAAAATTGCCACCCCCCCATGCCTGATGAAGACACCCAAACCAAATATGATAACCTCGCACTCTACTTCTGCGACAAAATCTCTAAACTCATACAACGCTTTCCTTCCACATCCCAGCCCACTACACCCCTCACAATAACCCCCCACACCACACTTAACACCATTGAACCGACCTCATCCTCTGAGACAGAAGCTATACTAAAGAAAATGAAACCAGCACGGCACCCATCTGATACCATCCCACTAAATCTCTCTTGTCCATCCCCAGTATAATAGCCAAACCCATCGCTATCATTAACTGCTCCCTTACCCTTGGAAATGTACCGTCGCCCTTAAAGCAAGCCACCATGAAACCCCTACTCAAAAAAACTTAATCTTGACCCTACTGATCCCTCTAACTTCCAACCCATCTCAAACCTAGCCTTCTTGGCTAAAGTACTTGAAAAAGTAGTTAACACCCAGCTTTCAGACCACCTTGAAAAACATAATATCCTATTCCCGTCACAATTCGGCTTCCGCAGATTCTTCAATACCGAGACACTCCTACTATCCCTCACTGACACCATTCTAAAAGGTTTCGACAAAGGCCAATCATATTTACTTGGCCTACTTGACATATCCTCTGCCTTTGACACTGTAAACCACAACATTCTATTAACCTGTCACAAAGAAACTGGAATATCTGGAACCCCCCTCCACTGGTTTGAATCATATCTAACCAATAGACTTTACAAGGTTAGAATAGATGACACTGAATCTAAACCTCTACACCTTTCCAGGGGTGTTCCTCAAGGCTCCTCCCTCTCCTCTACCCTCTTCAATATCTACTTGCTGCCACTCTGCCAACTTCTTTCCGATTTAGGCCTCTCTCACTTTATTTATGCGGACGACGTACAAATATTCATCTCCATCACAGACTCCTTAGCCAACACTCTTAAAACCTGGGAAAACGCCCTATCATCAATCAATAACCTCCTCACCAGCCTGAACCAAAATGGAACTTATTATCATCTCGCCATCCCATAACCCTATAAGTGCCCTGCCCCAAGCAATTACATTCTCATAGCAAGTACGAGACCTCGGTGTCACCATAGATAATCACCTCAACCTAAAAAGATTTATTGGCTCGACGATGAAAGAATGCTATTTTAAACTTAACACCCTTAAGAAACTCAGACCACTCCTCCACCATAACGACTTCCGCACTGTACTGCAAGCCACAATACTCTCCAAAATAGATTATTGTAACTCCCTACTCCTCGGTCTCCCCAAAGCTTCTATTAAACCGCTACAAATGCTTCAAAACTCCGCTGCCAGAAAATTACAAATACCCGCAAAAAAAACCATATCACATCCATCCTCAGAGATCTTCTCTGGCTCCCCATCTCCTACCGTATCATCTACAAAACACTCACCATCTTACAAAAAACTCTTCACAACCAGAACATGCGCTGGTTAAATGACTCCATATAATTCCACACCGCCAACAGACCAACCAGATCCTCCTATAAAGGCACTTTATGCATTCCCTCCCCTAAGCTTTCCCACCTTAACACCACAAAAGAACGTGCTCTATCCATTGCAAGTCCATCAACCTGGAATTCCATGCTTTCCGATCTCTGACAAGAACAGTGCACCCAGAAATTTAAGAAAAAACTCAAAACCTGTCTCTTCAAACAAGTTTACCCTTAACCCTTCTTACCTCATTCTCAATACATATTTTGATGCCCATTCCATTTTTTTAGCCCAATCCATTGTTTATGCCCTTCCATTGTTCTTGCCCGCGCCATTGTTTTGTAACTTCGCAACTGGTTTCTTCATTCTCTGTTTTCATATTGCCATGTTCTCATATTATTTTATTGCGTTTACCCTATCTCTTGAAATTCTTTAACTCTTTTGTTAACATTGCTCCAGTTTTATGTAACTCTTTTTCCTGTTAACACTGTTCTGTGTAAACCGGCATGATGTACCTACGAATGTCGGTAGATAAAAACCGTAAATAAATAAATAAATAAATAAATAAATAAATAAGAACATAAGATATGCCATATTGGGTCAGACCAAGGGTCCATCAAGCCCTGTATCCTGTCTCCAACAATGGCCAATCCAAGTCACAAGTACCTAGCAAGTACCCAAACATTAAATAAATCCCTTGCTACTAAGGCTGGAAAAAATCAGTGGCTATTCCCTATTGATTAATAGCATTTTATGGACTTCTCTTCCAGGAACATATCCAACCCATTTTTAAACTCAGCTATACTAGCTGCCTTAACCACATCTTCTGGCAAAGAATTCCAGAGCTTAATTGCACGTTGAGTGAAAATGAATTTTCTAGTTTGTTTTAAATGTGCTACTTGCTAACTTCATGGAGTACCCCATAGTCTTTGTATTATCTGAAAGGGTAAATAACTGTTTCACATTTACCCATTCAAGTCCTTTTATGATTTTGTAGACCTCTATCATATCCCCCCTCAGCTGTTTCTTCTCCAAGCTGAACAGACCTAACCTCTTTAATCTTTCCTCATAGGAGAGCCGTTCCATTGCCTTTATCATTTTGGTCGCCTTTTTCTGTGCTTTCTCCAGCACAACTATATCATTTTTGAGATGCGGCGACCAGAACTGCACACAGTATTCAAGATGCAATCTAACCATTGAGTGATACAGAGGCATTATGACATCCTCTATTTTATTTGCCATTCCATTCCTAATTCTTAACATTCTGTGTCCTTTTTTGGCCACTATAGCACCCTGAGCCAGTGATTTCAATATAATATCAGCTATGACACCAGGATCTTTTTCTTGGGTGGTAACTCCTAAAATGGAACCTAACATCGTGTAGCTATAGCATGGGTTATTTTTTTCCTAATTGCATCACCTTGCACTTCTCCACATTAAATTTCATCTATTGTATGGACGCCCAATCTTCCAGCCTCGTAAGGTCCTCCTGCAATTTATCACAATCCACTTGTGATTTAACTATGCTGAATAATTTTGTGTCATCTGCAAATCTGATTACCTCACTCGTCTCTAAAATGTAATTCCCTTGTAAAAGAGGGAGATAGTCCACCCTGTAGTAGATTAGAATGCAGTTGCACTAAAGTGCAAATGTGATATATATGGATAAATGGCAAATAGTGTACATAATTGTGTTTGACAATTTTTTCATGTGCTGTTTACCATTTTGCTGCCCATTGTTTTGTTTGCAAAACCATTCAAAAAAAGTATCAAAATCACTAATGAGCTGAAGTACTGTATATACAAATCAGCTCATTAGTGATTTTGCAATAGCAAAATTTATGTTGAAAAATCGCAAAACCTAATTTTAATGAGTATCTTTTTCAATGGAAGGGAAATTGTAGAACTAGGGGCTCTAAGTGGGAAGACTCAAGAACAACATCAGGAAATCTTTTTTTATAGAAAGTGTGATGGATTTCTAGAAGGCCCTTTCAGGGGACATGATAGAGATAAAAATGGTTAAAAAAAATGTAAAAAGTACGAGATAAGCACAGAGGATCCATAGTGGAAAAAAGATGGAAATGAAATATATTGGGGTAACCTGCACAGAGCAGCAGTTACAATTCACAACAGCATGTGGTATGATTGCATCCAGGCTCCATTAAAATGTAGAGTTAACCTGCACAGAACAGCAGTTAAAAATCCTCAACAATAGTACAATTGCATCAGGACTCAAGGAGAGCATGGGGTAGTCAATACTGTGAAGGATTTTAGCCATGCTTAAGGCAGATATGAGAGGAGACTGAGGGATCAAGTGGAACATCAACAGGAGAGTTGGTGTTGGGTTGCAATCAAAAAAGTTGAATCTCAACTGGGCAGATTGGGTGGGCCGTTTTGGTCTTTGTTACTATATTTGATCCATGCTTTCCTTGACAATTTTACCTGAATGATACAGCTGCTCTTGCATTTGAAGCACAGAGTCCATGATATTCCTTCCATAGACTGATTGTTCCTCCAATTTTTCTTTGATAATGTCTAGGATTCATTGAGATCACGTCCCATATAATAGCTCCAAATGAGCAAATCCTATAAAGCTCTTAGAGACCTCCTGGCCAGCAGTAAAGAGGAAAAAGGGCAACAGGCAATCCCAGTCTTTTCTATCTGTTGTAACCATTCTAAGCGTATTTTACAGTTTTATTAATTCACTCAACAAGTGGTTTGTGAGTGGTATACAGTGCTGATGAACAAAGTGATTCCTAATTGGTTCTAGATTTTCCTTGTAACTCTCAAAATAAATGAAGTTTCCTAGTCAATTTGGAACCCAGCTACACTAACTGCACCAACCACATCCTCTGGCAACAAATTCCAGAGCTTAATTGTGCATTGAGTGAAAAAGAATTTTCTTCGATTAGTCTTAAATGTGCTACTTGCTAACTTCATGGAATGCCCACTAGTTCTTCTATTATCTGAAAGCGTAAATAACAATGTTTTTCTCAAGAGGGGTTCCGCTATCAAGGGGGAGAGGTGTAGCCACAATAGTGGGCCCCTCCCCTGAAAAACATTGCAGCTCTATTATCGCATAAGAACATAAGATATGCCATACCCTATCCTGTTTCCAACAGTGGCCAATTCAAGTCACAAGTACCTGGCAAGTACCCAAACATTAAATAAATCTCAACCTAGTATTTCTTATTAATTAATAGCAGTTTGTTTTTTTCCTCTAGGAACTTATCCAAACCTTTTTTAAACTAGTTAGACCAACTGCTGTAACCACATCTTCTGGCAATGAATTCCAGAGCTTAACTATGCGCTGAGTGGAAAATAATTTTCTTTGATTTGTTTTAAATGAGCTACTTGCTAACTTCATGGAGTGCCCCCTAGTCCTTCTATTATCTGACTGTTGGGCCGATACAGTAAAATCGCAGGAGAGGTATTAGGTATTCCCTTATAGGGAATACCTAATAGGGCCAATAAGGGGTAAAGCTAGCATGTCCAAAACATCTGTTGAAAAAATTTGAGGCCTTTAGCAATGTTTTAGATTTTAAATTAAATTTTAAAAAATCAGTGGCGATGGCCACACCTAGTTTACTTCAAAGTTGGTGGAATGGAAACTTTCCATTTTGGTGGGCAAATGGTGCTTTCACATATTTAGGGTTCCATATCCCAGACAATTTGGATTCACTTTATAAATCAAATGTTTCTCCCTTGTTGAAGCTGACAAGCTGAAATTCCACAACAGGCATAGTTTACCAATTACCTTAGTGGGGCGCATTGATTTGTTTAAGATGGTGTTGTTTCCAAAGTGGTCATATGTGCTTCACATTATCCTAATTCTTCTTTTGAGGAAAGATCTCAAGAGTGTGGATTTACTTCTCTCAAAGATTTGTGGAAATGCACGTGATCTCCCTGAAATAATTAAGAAATAGTTGGGAACAGGGTGGTTTGGCCTTGCCGGATCTAAAGACTTATAACAATGCATGTCTTGCCAGAATTCTTAGGGATTGGATTTTCTGTAACTCAATTTATGCTAATGTCCAGTTAGAGAGTGCGATGGTGGCCCCTTTGTCCTTGAATTTTGTGCTACATGCTAAGGGGAATAAATTGTCAAAGAGTGTTTGTAATAACGTGCTGTTGGTTCCTCTTAGAAATACCTGAAAGAGAATTGTTGAAGCATATGGCATTGGCTCGGAGACCTCCCCTTTTTTATTACCATGGATAGGCATATCCATGGTAATTCAGATTTTGTATCAGGAAATCAAATCAAACCTTTTTTCAAATGAACTAAGGCAGGGATTACTCTATTGAAACATGTAATGGGGGACAAGGAAGGAATGGTATCATTCCTTCAGTTAAAGGAACAGTATGATTTAGATAACGAGGTTTATTTTGCATATTTACAATTGAAGCATTACCTCCATTCCTTAAACAAAAATTATCTTAGTTTTCATTTGATCTTGAAGTTGGAGAATTTCTTTTTCTGGGAGGAAGTGGAGAAGGCATCAGTTTCTTGATTGTATAAAGCCTTTCAAACCTGGATGAGAATAATCCATGCATTATTTGGCAACTTTGTGGTGCAGGAATATGCCCAATTCTTGTCCTGCTGATAGATTAATACAGTGTTTCAAGAGACTTACAGACCTTTCAGGAAAAATAGGCCTTAGAGCTTATGTTACTCCTGTGAGGGCATATAAAGTGTACCTCACAGATAAGCTATGTGTGTGGGAAGTGTCAAACCTCTCCTGGTTCAATAACTCAGGTTTTTTGGTCTTGACCCCCAGTTAATCGATTTTAGCAAAAGATCACCAGCTTTCTTGGTACTATGTGGGGTCATTCTGTTAATTGCACAGTTGATTTGTTATTGTTTAACAGTATCTCAGTTCGATCACTTGGGGATATAGGGGGAAAACTGTGGGTCAGGAAGGCCTTCATATTGGGGAAAAAATGTATATTGCTGGTATAGAGAGAGAAAACACCTCCTTTCTTCAGGCAATGGTGTAATTCATTCCAAAATATGATGCAGATGGGGAATTTAGTGAGTAAAGATGACTTTGTGCAACAGAGAACCTTCCTTACTACATGGAACAACTATATTCAAAGTCTTCTCCGCGTGCCCATAGTCTGGTTCTGAAATGTTAACACATGTTCGCTTTTGGCACTTCAGCCCTATGTTTTCATGCTCAAGAAGATGGTCTGGTTGCTTCATGAGGGGAGGGGTGGTAAGGGAAGTGGTCTGGGACAATTAAACTATGAAAAATGTTACAGCTGAGCGCTTATCTTGTTGGCTTCAGGTGCATCAGAAACCAATGTACTCTGAAATGTTTATTTCATTTTTATTGTACTTATGTGGCATCCCCCTCTGGTAATATAGGGAAATCCTGCCATGAAGAGGGGGGGGGGGGGGGAAGTGTCTATAACAGAAACCCCTCACCTGTACCTATGACTGAGGGGCAAAATGGGGGTGCAGAGTCTTTGAATAACATTGAGAGAGATGAGCCCCATGCCCACTAAATAGTTTCCTCTCACACCCTACACCCTGGGGCAGGTTACCGCTAGTAAAATCACCACTGAAAATATGCAGTCACCATACAGAGAAAACAGTGAATACATCTTTACTAGTGAATAGTGAGCAAAACAGGAGGTGGTAGAAAAACAATGTGGTTAACCAGTATGACATAACAGGTAACTGGCAACACTATAAAGCTGTGAGGGTTGTAATCTGTGGGTTGCCCCAGGAATGAGCAGCCTAATCCTAGGAGAGTCAAATCCAGGCCACTGATGGTAGATGGAATTCAGCCTAAGCGAGCTACCTTCCCTGCTGGTGGCGGCAAGGCACGAGAAACAGGGGTAGCCGCCAACATGAACAAGGACTGAGAAACCAGGCACAGACTAAGGAGCAGGAACTAACCAGAATTCCAGGAACCCAGGAAAAAGAACAAGCAGGAGTGCTGAATGTGGAAACTGAATGTAGAAGCCAATAATATTGACGTCTTCTGGAAACAGAAGTGGAGCCAGAGTACAAGGACCGGGAAGGTAGGACCAAGCTCTGGCAACATTGTTGAGACAGCCTCAATATGAGCACAAGCCTATACAGTAAACAAGATGGCTGCCAGGGGAAAGTGAAGAGTGCACAGCAGGGAGGACTAGACAGATTGTCAAGTGGCCCACAGCACCACCTGCAGGCTGGAGAAGCACTCAGCAATGAATCCTTCCAAATGCAAATATATGGTGCTAGGAATAATAATGCAGGCACCATGCAACTCTAGCATCCATAAGCCCTGTATGAAGTAATTTCAACATTGTAACCAACATAGCTGTACCCATAAAACTGGTTTCTCCTTGAGTACTCAGAAAACTAATTCCCCAGTCACAGTCTATAAATGTGCACACCACTCATCAGGCCCCTTGCAGATTGATGTAACACATATAGAAAGAAAATCCAATGAGTATTTAAGTGTGAAATGGCTTTCTCCCTGAGCTGGCTCAAAGGTTTCAACTTTCCTCATCTTGGGGCAGGTTTTGAGCCCCAAATTTTCCAGGAGTCCCAGGCAACAAGAGTTTTCTCTGATCAATCCTGCACAGTAAGCAGTATTCACTGCACCCACAAGCAGAAGTCTGCATTCCACCTAGGCTGGACTGCTGCCACTGTACAGTGATAGGGAAATAAAAGATAAAAAACTTCCCCTCCTCTTTTTCTGAATGTTTTTTGTAAACTCTATGGGGTAGATTTTTAAAGAAGCGCACGGGGGGTACATTTATGTGCACTACCCGGCGCGCACAAATGTACATCCGATTTTATAACATGCAGTTCTGCGCATGCTTCAGTCTTTTAAAGAGAAAAGCACAGTTATGTAGTGCGCTACTCATTAAAATTGGTTCTGTGAAAAGTAGCGTTTAATATTACATGTGCTGTATTATTAGGCATATTAGCTCCATAGGTTGCTTTTAAAACATGATTAAAGTTGCTGTTTGAAGTTATATCATGCATTTTACCAGAGATAACCTTTCCCTTTCATTAACCATGGATTTTTGAAAATGAAAGTTGAATACAAGAGCCACTGTTGAATAAAATGCCCACATAGCACCATATGAAGGGGGAACAAGTTTTACTCTTTAAATGAAGGAGATGTATTTCTGATTTTTCTTATTGAGTTCCCTGAGAAAAGCAGGACTATGTCTTCAGGAATGCAGCTCAGCTTGGCCCACTGACATGGTACCAAACATTCACTCTATATTTGAAGGAACTTGTTTGTGATGGCCTTTCATTTTTAGTTGCATGTTTTGAAACTTTAGAAGTTTGGCTGTTCAGGGTTTGATTCACCCAAATCTGTAACTTGTAAAAACGTCTTGCAATAACTTTTTCAGCACCTTCAGCTATGACTGTGGGCAGTGTGGAGGTCATTACTGGAGCATTAGTTGAGGCTTCCCTCCCCCCGCCCCCCCCCCCCCCCCCCCCCCGTATCTTGTATACTAGCAAATATTTTCATTTCGCTATAGCTCCGGAGCATCTGCTTTTACAACTCTTGCCGTTCAATATTTTTTCCGCTATTCCCTCTCTAGAGACAAAAAAGAATTTGAGTGAATGGAACCTTTCATGATTTTCTTCCAAATGTGGCAGAACCGAATGCCCTGATTATGTTAAATTGTGAAGTTAACCAGTGATGAATTTTTTTTTAGAGACTTTTTACAATGACTGTGCTTGATTTATTGTTTTTCTGCAGATGTTACATCACATTGACCCAGTCTCTTCACTTGACTATGAGTGGTGCACTCTCAGGCCCGGCTGGGACAGGAAAAACAGAAACAACCAAAGACTTGGGTCGCTCTTTGGGAATTATGGTGTATGTTTTCAACTGTTCGGAACAAATGGACTACAAGGTATTTCACCTGAGCAATGTAGAAATTCATTAGGATTATATCAATAAATTAATTGTCTGAATTTTGTGGCAGGGTAAGTTCTGGATTTCTGATCTGTTATGGCTCAGTGAAAAAGAAAGAAAAACTGGTCTGTGCATGTGACACTGTATAGTGAGTTTTAACAGCGCTAAACATTAGCACCATAAAATATTACAATCTTAGAGGCAAATTTTAAAAGGGTATCGGCATAAGTCCCGATTTTAAAAGCGGCAAACGCAGTGCGCGTTGGGCTGTTACCTGCACACATTTACTTCTGCTCATTATTGAGTGTAAGTATGGAAAAAAAACCAAAACTCATTATAGCCGAAAAACGGACTAGGTGAGGGGTCTGGGTAAACTGGGGGGAGTTTAGGCTGAAGACTTGATGATCTAGAGATATACTGGGCAAACTGGTGGACTAAATGGTCAAAGTGGTTATTTTCTTCACGTGCACGTGTTTTAAAATGTGCTGACTTGCTACGGAAAGATACGCGAATAATGTTTCCTCGGGTAACCGCCTTAAAATTAGGAGCACACGTATGTGCGCTAGGCGTATTTTATATTATACGCACACACTCGCGTGGCTGATTTAAAATTCCAGCGTATGTGAGTGCGCACATGCTTGCTTCAAAGTGGTCATCTTAGTCTGTCAGGTCAGCTTGAGGAATTAATTTAATTATAAACATAGAAGATGTCAGCAGATAAAAACCACATACTCCACCTAGTCTGCCCATTTATACCTGCCTTCTGTGCCTGCCACAAATTCTGTTCTTTGAACTTCTCTCTCCTTTGCCCTCTCATTAAGATCCCTTTTGTGTCTGGCCCATTTCTGGTCACTTATAATAATAATGAACATGTCTAGATTGCTTGGCAAAACAAATTGGTCTTGATTTTTTTTTTAATTTGGAGGAATATGAAAAGTTATGTAGTGCTGGCCTGAACATCTTTTTTTCAGCATAGGAAAAAATGTCCTGAGCTTAATATTTCCATATATTCTGTCATTTATGTGATACAGGAATTTATGAAAAAGGAGGCCATTGTGTTTAGAATCCTTTGCTTGAATTACTGCTTTGAAATTATTGGAAATCTAAACCAGGGGTCCCCAAATTTGGCCTTCAAGGGCTGCCACCCAATCAGATTTTCAGGATTGCCACAATGAATATGCATGAAATATATTTGCATGCATTGATTCAAATAAATCTTGTGCATATTCATTGTGGAAATTCTGAAAACCCAGTTGGGTTGTTGCCTTTGAAGACCAAGTTTGGAGACTCCTGGTTTAGACTATAACAATGTGAAAACTATTCCTCATGCAGTCCTTCTCGCTACTGCTAGATCATTGACGGTGCTGTTGAAACACAGGCCGGGGGCACTTGGCTGTTAAACACCAGCCACCTATACTGAGCAAAACAGAGAGTATGCACATGTGTAGCTGTAGCACTGGCATTAATCCAACCTTGTGGAAAGGGAAAACAATGATGAAAGGAACCACCCTTGAAGACAGGGGTATCTTGGTCCTAGTCCCAGCTACACTTCTGTACTGCAGAGAGAAGCCACCTCTAAGGAAGGGAGCTGTTTTTAACTCACCACTGGTCCTGTACCAAAGTGAGTTGTCATCCCAAGGAGAAGAGTCGCTGAAACCCAGTACTGCTTCTGGGCCAATGAAGAGGACTCGCTGAGGAAGTGAAACAGCTATGGCCCAGCAAGACTCCCAGTTCAATGAACAGGAGCCATCCAGATGCTCCCCAAGAAGAAGATCAGACTACAACCCAGCATCACTTCTGGCGTGAGCAATCGGTCCAACATCTAAGCCACAGCCTGATATCCCCAGATAAGAAGAAAGGGAGAGGAGTCATTTGTCCACTCCTGGAGGCACAGAAGGAGGGAGAAGGTAAAGTTACCTACAATCAAGAAATGAGCATGGGTGGATTGAAAGGCTGGAAAGAGGGAAAATATCATATAGAAAAAAAAATCATAAATTGTCACAGCTCTTTTTCACAGCTGCTGTATCTCTTATGTATATCTCTATTACTTGGTCTCCATCTCTTCCATTCAGGATTTCTTAAAATCTCAGTCTGTCTCTGTTTGTCTTTCTCA